>NC_031497.1:23153929-23212434 GCF_000237925.1 Schistosoma mansoni | reverse complement strand
CCAGCTAGAAAATTCTGGAAAAATTTTGACAACTTCACTTCTTATTGAAGTGTGTGCTTATGTTGTTGAGAAAAACAAAAGAAAGCTTCACGATTAAACTATCAAGATCATGGGAAAAGCGGATATAAAATCCTATAAATATTCACCACCATCTCAGAGTGATGATGTATCAGTCATCATTACCTGGGATTTGGAAAAAAAGTTCCTATATGAATAATCAACTATGTTGGTTGTTAAGACAGTGCTAGGGAGGAGTGGTTGGTAGCAAAACCAAGAGACACAAGGAGTAGAGTCAATGATGAACAAGATGATCTTGAAGTGAACATATCATTGACACATTTTAGACATACTAATTGTGAATTAACATCACTCCGTGAGGACCCTAAAAAGCTCAGTTGATTCAACTCTATAAAATATAATTAGTATCATTTTACAAAAAAATAAAGAATTAGTTGATTACTTCAATGTTATCTTTTTGTTATTATCTAAAGGGAAATGTTAAGTCACCGTTAACATTACTTACTTACTTACTTACGCCTGTTACCCCCAATGGAGCATAGGCCGCCGACCAGCATTCTCTAACACACTCTGTCCTGCGCCTTCCTTTCTAGTTCTATCCAGTTCTTGTTCATTCTTATCATGTCTATCTCCATTTCTCGGCGTAATGTGTTCTTTGATCTTCCTCTCCTCCTTCGGCCTTCAGGATTCCATGTGATGGCTTGTCTTGTGACACAATTGGGTGATTTCCTCAATGTGTGTCCTATCCACTTCCAGAGCTTCTTCCTGATTTCTTCCTCCACTGGATAAAATGTGATTTGTTGTCTCGCACAGTAGCTTGTTGCTGATAGTGTCTGACCAACTGATCCAAAGTATTTTGCGTAGGCAGCTGTTGATAAACACTTGTATCTTCTGGATGATGGCTTTCGTAGTTCTTCACGTCTCCGCCCCATACAATAGAACTGTTTAGACATTTGTATTGAAAATTCTGATCTTGGTGTTGGTTGACAGTTGTTTTGAGTTCCAGATATTCTTCAGTTGTAAATATGCTGCTCTTGCTTTTCCGATCCGTGCCTTCACATCTGCATCAGATCCACCGTGTACATCAATGATGCTGCCCAGAGTTTAAATGATTTGAATAATTTTTTCTGGTAAGAGTTTTTTTTAGCGAGTTGGTTTTCTACGGGATGGGGTCGCTAACCCCATACCCAACCCTTCTCCTTTACCTGGGCTTGGAACCGGCAGTAACTTCTGGATGAGCTACAAGCGGAATTCACTTTTAACATTGAATCAAGTGAAATGTTTAATTAATTTTCTAACATCTAATAGATTATCTTGTAAGTTGTATATTAACAATACAGTCTGTCTAGTTTTAACATATTAATCAACCTTTCTTTCTTGTTTTGAAATGTTAACTTTGTCTTTTCAGTAGTTATAAAGTAAACGAAACAATTGATCATATACATATACACTCATATTAGTTACTATTTAAAAGTTTCATTGTTTTTATGACAGTAAATTGATTACATTTAGTAAATAGATGATGAAAGATGTCATAATGAATAATTAGTCTTCTACTCATTAATGTTATAAAAGACGTGAACGTAAAATTTCATTCATTTGCTTATAATACTCGTGAATTAAGGCTATATTGGGACAATACGCACAATGTGCACATATGCCAATAAGAGACGGATCAATTACAGTCCTAAACGTCGATGGGAAGATTCAAACAAGTAATATCAAGAGAATTTAAACTTCACCCCATTGCACAAGCAAGTGGCTACCATGAATCAGTAGCTGAGTGGATAACTCAATGGTGTTTGAAGCGGAAGGTACTGGGTTAGAGTCCCAGAGTAAACATCAACTCTGAGATGCAGATACATCCAGCGGACGAGTTCGAAATAGGACGAAACTCGCGTCGTGGATTCGACTACTAGCCACTATCCATCTTTGCGTAAAATTTCATTCTCTTCAGATTTTATAATTAATTGACAATATTTCAACAGTATTCAAGGTAGTAACTCTATCAGTATGTTTGACATAATATAGTGATGAGCTCCTGTAACATTCGTTGTGGTAAAGGCAATTACGAAAAGTTCTTCTCTTATGCAATGATGAAAATAGACAAAAAGAAGGTATTTATTCAAAAGGAAGTTATAGAAAACATTTGTTATAATTAACATATCAATATAAATATGGAAAACATTATAGTTATATTCTCTAAGAAATGATAATAATTTATGGTAAGCAAAGATGGATAGTGGCTAGCAGTGAAATCCAGAAAGCGCGTTTCGTTCTATTTCGGACTCGTCAGATGGATGTACCTGCATTTCAGAGTTGTTCACTCTGGGACTCGAACCCAGTACCTATCGCTTCAAACGCCTTCGCGTTGTCCACTCGGCCACTGAGTTCTCATAACCACCTGCTTGTGCCATGGGGTGAAGTTTGAATTCATTTTAGTATTGTTTGTTTGAATCTTCCACTGTTAGCCACTATCCATCTTTGCTTACCATGCTTGTGAATTTAGGCTATATCCAGGCAATACGCATAGTATGCACACATGCCAATTAGAGACTGATCAGTTGCAGTCCTAACACATCGATGGGAAGATTCAAACAAACAATACTAAAATGAATTTGATAATAATTTATATTACAAAAATATGTACTTCATATTTCGTCCATCAAACCTGTCTGATCTTCTTCAGAGTAATAATCAAAATCACAGTCATCAAAGAAATATCTAGCGTCGAACAATGAAATCAGATCAAATTCTATACTGTACTAATCCAATCATAATCGAATGTTGAATTTTTGTAAATAGAATAACATCGGAGATTATTTCAAATATAATATTCATATATAATGACTTCTCAATACTCGGAGCCCAATTTTTGTCAAACTATTCGTTCTATGTTTAATAATAATAATAATATCTGGAATGACTATTCATTACATCACTCAATTCAGAAAATTATGTTCCAATACAATCCGTGAAATGATATTATAAATTGATTTATTTTTATTATTTATTTGAACATATAAATATTGATACAAAGGGGCGCCATATACATATGCGCCACACAAGTCACTTGATTTGTGTGTGGGTTATGATACTACCCGGTTGCCTAAACCGAATTAGGTGTTTTTTTTTGGGGGGGGGGGAAGCACGCCCGGAGCCTTTGACTTTAAGGTCTGATCCACAAGGCAGTGGAGAAACGTAAGGAGATGTAGTTTCATGATAGCCAGTGACCAATAACTGGTTCGTACGCCATTTGTTCCTTCAGGGTACTGGAGCTCATGTGACCATTTGTTTGGAGTCAGGGTTTTCCAACTCCCCTAGGTAGATCCTTCGTGTTCATCAACCCGATTAAAACGCCGGATATTCGCTTTTCGTCCTCTCTACTTCGTGAACAACACCGTGGCCGCGAGAATGCAGTGAGTAGGACTTCTCTGGCAGAGGCTATATACGCGTTACCATGTGAGAGCATTTCGAGAAGTCGATCAAACTCTCCCCACCCTCGGCCGTACCACGGTATTTGGGGGCAATTCACTTTAAAAATTTGGATATTTTTCGGAAACATAACTTCTCACTTCATCTTTACCGTTTAAAATTTTGAATTTTATTTTGTAAAATATTATATTTCCCCTTCGTTGGACATTGAATAACATGATCCAATGTAACATATCTATCATAATTCGTAACTGAATTACTGTTATTTATTTCAAATATAAATAATTAATTAAACGAAATAAGCACGTCTGGTCGAGTAGCAATGAAATTGTCTTTTTATTTTATAAAATTGTTTAAAGACCATTTCATTTCTGGTTGTAGTGAACAAGAACACAACTTGGGACAATCGACTGTATTTAATCACAAATTACAGACTATCTCACTAAATTCTGATAACCATACATTGAATATTCATTCAGTATTGTTTGTTTGAATCTTTCCATCGATTTGTTAGGACTGCAACTGATCAGTCTCTTATTGGCATATGTGCATACTGTGCATATTGCCTCGATATAGCCAGAGTGAACATCAACTCTGAGATGCAGGCACATCCAGCTGACGAGTCCCAAATAGGACGAAACTCGCGTCCTGGATTCCACTGCTAGTCACTATCCATCTCTGCTTACCATACATTGAACAGTTAATTTACAAAATAACAATCAATTGTCTCAATCTTAACTGTTCCTTCTGTAAATCTCAGTTCATCTTCTCTAATTTCATTGTTCATGCATTTTCGTCCCGATCGCGCTTGATTTCTCTTCGTTCCTTATTGATCTTCTGCCAAAATACATTCTATATCTGACCATCACCATATACTACTTATGTGAGTCTAAGTAGACCATACCACATGGTCAGTTATTCAACATTGGTCAATCAGATTAACTTCATCCAGTGATACTAATCATTCTGAAAGTGGAATTTTGTTCATAATTCTGAAAGATAAATCTCATATCATTTGTAATTTTAAGTGTAACTTTAATTTGTAGTAGTACAGAAATAAATTCACCTACTCAAAACGGATGGGTTGGAGTTAGACATTAACACTGTTGGATGACAACCGGCTCAGTGGTCTATCTGTTAAGTGCTCTGGCGCGAGACTGGTAGGTCCTGGGTTCGAATCTCACGAGGCGGGATCGTGCACTGCTGAGGAGTTCCATAATAGGACGAAACGGCCGTCCAGTGCTTCTAGGTTTTCCATGGTGGTCTAGCTTCAGTTGACTCGTGATCTCAACTATCAAACGGATTCGTCTAATAGTTGAGACCAATTTTTTTTCACCATGAACAAAATTTATGTTAACAATCATTAACAATAGGAAAAACTGAATAGCTTTCCCATTTCAATTATTATGTCTTTTTTCTAATAGTAACTAATTAGAGCAAGTTAAAAAGGTGTGTGTGTTTGTGAGTGTGTGTATAAAGCAACTTCAGTTAATCAAGAGTACAATAAGAATACAAAACTGGTTATAATTTAGTTGTCAAGTACAATAAACTTCTATGTGAATAAAAATAATAGAATTCCCTATTCATCATTTTGTTCAACAATAAAAACAGACTAATCAACTATTATTTAATCATACAGTTTTCTAAAGGTTTTCATCTTGAACTAACTACAGCCTGAGAATCATTAAGATATACAAAAAATTGATTGAATTAATTATTTACTCAGCACATTATCGAAGTATAATTTTTACAATGATAAACTTATCAAATTTCTAAACACTCTACTCCATACCGTCATTTGGTATTGTTTGCTTGAATCTTCCCATCGATGTTTAAGACTATAATTGATCAGTTTCTTATTGGCATATGTCAGGACTCAGTAGCTAAATGAATACTGCGATGGCGTTTGAAGCTAATGGTAGTTGGTTCGAGTCCTGGAGTGAATATTAACTCTGGAATGCACGTATATCCAGCTGACGAGTCCGAAGTAGGACGAAAAGTACTTCTTGGATTCCACTGCTAGCCGACTCTTCTCCATGGTTTATAAAATAACCATTAATGTGATTAAGGGCTTTGGACTTGCTCACTTGATTGACAAAAGATATTAAACGGGCTTTGAACAAAGGCTTTCAAATCAAGGGATAAAACTATAATATTAGTTAGATACTATTTATAATCAAATAAAAAGTAACAGACTTCCAAATAATGTCAGTCTTTTTTTCACTCATTTTCCTCAAATGTTTAAATGGGAAAAATGTGTACCTCAAAATTATCAATAAAATGTAAGCCAAATAAAAATAATAATTGTTGTATGTGTATCTTTTAGTGAATTTATTATTATTATTAGCTTTATTCAATTGTAATTACATCTCAGTCCTACAGGAGGTCGGTCGCGGTCCGAATAGCTCAGTGGTGACATCTATGACTGTGCAGCTGGATGACACGGGATCGAATCTGTCAGGGAGCACCAGTTCCCACAAGATTACAGGTACACCTTGCTGACGAGTGCCAAGTAGCACGAAACCCGGGTCCAGGGTTTACTATTGACCACCTCCAACCACCATCTTAGCTTTATTAAATATTATATTATTGATACAATATAGAATTCTCAGCACAATTTATTTCAACACGTTTCCATTTCTTACTTCTTAATCGATCCTGACGTCAAATATTGGGTGAGCTCCAGTTAGAAGTTAACAGTCCAGTCAATCGACATTTAAATAATGTACATTCGTTTCTCTGCATATAGCCAGCAACCATGATATTTCTGATTGGGCCTTTGTAACTTGTACAACGAAAATTTGTACACTTTTCAGAAACTTACAAAATTAGATTACTTACTTACTTACTTACGCCTGTTACTCCCTCCCAATGGAGCATAGGCCGCCGACCAGCATTCTCAAACACACTCTGTCCTGGGCCGTCTTTTCTAGTTCTATCCAGTTCTTGTTCATTCTTCTCATGTCTGTCTCCATTTCTCGGCGTAATGTGTTCTTTGATCTTCCTCTCCTCCTCTGGCCTTCAGGATTCCATGTGAGGGCTTGCCTTGCAACCTAGTCGGATATTTTCCTTAATGTGTGCCCAATCCACTTCCAGCGCTTCTTCCTGATTTCTTCCTCCACTGGATGGAATGTGGTTTGTTGTCTCCCACAGTATAATGTTGCTGATGGTGTTTGACACACGGATCCCAAGTATCTTGCGTAGACAACTGTTAATAAACACTTGTATCTTCTGGATAGCAGGGATAGGTAGCCCAGATGTTCAAGCGGTCCGCCTACATTTCTCAGAAATTAACTAATCTCTACATAGAATCTAATTTTTTTTTCTCACAAAATTACCAAATAATTGTAAACATTCAAATAAATAATTTTATTCATCTTAGCAATTAATTAAAAACGAATAAGTGATTAAAAATTGATAAACATAAACATTGGATCATCTTAGAATTTCATCTCATGAGTTCATTTCTATTGTTTATTAATGAAATTCATTTTATAATATCTTATAATGAGTAGACATAAATCAACTAAAAGAATATTATAGTTGAAATCATGAGTCAATTGAAGTTAGACCACCATGGAAAACCTGGAAGCACTGGACGTCCATTTCGTTCTATTGTGAGACGGTTGCTCAATTTTGTGGATTGGTTGAAGTTAGACATTAACACTGTTGGATGCCGGCTCAGCGCGAAACTGATAGGTCTTGGGTTCGAATCTCACAAGGCGAGATAGTGGATGTGCACTGCTGAGGAGTCCCATAATAGAACGAAACAGCCGTCCAGTGCCTCCAGGTTTTCCATGGTTGTCTAGTGTCAATGGACTCATGATCTCAACTATATAAAATTACTTAAATCTCTACATAAAACCCCTTCTGATAAAGGAGTTTTAACTAATAAATTTATATAATATTTATATTATTTAGCTGATAATTTTTTTTGAACAGAATCATTAAGTTCTATTAGATACTTTCAAAAATTTAAGTAATATAGAGCTTAGCTAATAGTTTAATATATTTCAAATTATTTTATAATCACTAATTGATACCTAGTATTAACTTTACGATGTTTAATTCAGTGTTTCGTCAAATTTCTTCGAATCTGCCAGTATATGTATAACCCCTACCGTTGCTGCTACCTTGACGTGGTGATCGAGCTTGCCCATCTTGATGAACCCATCGAGCTATACTGGCTGGAACAATCGTTCTTCAAGGTCCTACCATGCCAGGCAGGTCAGCTGAAGAGTGGTAAGACTAAAAGCAGCAATCTCAAGGTCTGAAGGCGAAGTCGTACTGTCGACTGTACAGAGGTGTGACGGCAGTAAGGTGTTTCCTTCAGACAACCAGCATGACAGCGATGCTGCCTTCCCACAAGGAGGGGTGGGGTTAGAAAAGGTCGACCCTAAAAGTGCACACCTCGCCTTATCCCGAAGATATCCATCTCCGGCGGTAAGGTCCCAAGTTATTCTACGATAATATTAACTGGTGAATATTATTCCTTACGTTGTTAAAGTCTTATTTAGTGTGAATTATAGATATGATCTTCTGACTACTTCAAGAATCATAAAAGAACAGCACTGTTATAGTGAACTATAACACAAGTAAGGTCATTCGAATATACTTGAATACAAAATAACAGTTCGTCTTAGTGAAATCTTAGAACCATACAGTAAATACTTCATATGCAAAATGTCAATTAATCGTCTCAGATTTCATTGTCCCTTCGTTTCTACACCAATCATTCTCTGTTCTTGGTTTCTTTTCCTTGATTTTCTTAACCGTCTGTCATCAGGCATTTCACTTTCTATTGATGATATATACTACTTATATCTGTTGACATCAATAGAAAACACCACACTAGGAATAATTATTCTTTTTGTATTGTAATGTTTTGCTAAGTAAGTTTTAAACCCTCAAATAAAGAGATTTCTAGTGAGCAAATGAATCATATGTTCGATTATGAAATTTACACGATTTATGGAATGACTTTTTGTTTAGGATCATAAGTTCATCTCATTGATCCGAAGATGACTTGTTACATCTAGATTTACTTCAAGACTTTGTTAAAAGTGGCCAAGGCTAATTGTTCCTTAGATTCAGTTTTGACTTTCACCGACTTTTGTATGACATTTGTTATTTAAAGGCTAATCCATACACTAATTAAGTTCATTATGTAAACATTAACTTTTTAATTAAGTAAAGTTCCTTCAGTTAAACACTGTATTCAGATGAATCTATTGTGAGGCATTATATCAAAATCTATGGTTGAACAGAATACCACCACGCTTATAATCTAATGTAGGGTGTATATCCTAATTTACACACTCTAACGATAACAGCTAAGTTGATAAAAGTATAATTCAGTAACTCATTGAATGCCTTTGTTCATAAATCCATATTTTTTAAAAACTGTAATTGCACCTTTAGGTTTCCTTCTTTACAGTAGGTGGTCTTTTAATTAAAGACTATCTACATAATCTACTGTATATAAGTAATATTACCTTTTGAATAGCATAGATAATTTGGGAAGTGTTTGGTTTCTGCTCTCCGTGTTTGAATGGATAAATGACACTTTAAGAATTAAGTCTTATTTAGTAATAAGTGATCAAACAATACAATTTTTAGGCTGTTTAATTTATCTAGAACGTCAAAGCATTACTAATAAATATATAAAGTTATGAATGACCGATATACCAGTATTTAAGGTTTGTACACTGTGACTAAGTTTTTTTAAAGTATTTTGGGTACCTCTTTTTTTAAAGACACTTACTTATTTACTTACGCATGTTACTCCCTCCCAATGGAGCATAAACCACCGACCAGCATTCTCTAACACACTCTGTCCTGCCCCTTCCTGTCTAGTTCTATCAAGTTGTTGTTCATTCTTATAATATCTGTTTCCATTTCTCTGATTGATGTGTTTTTTGGTCTCCTTCTTCTCCTTTAGCCCTCAGGATTCCAAGTCAGGGTTTGTCTTATGATGCAGCTGGGTACTTTCCTCAATATGTCTCCTATCCACTTCCAGCGCTTTTTCCTGATTTCTTCTTCCACTGGACGGAATCTGGTTTGTTCTCTCACACAGTAGGTTGTTGCTGATAGTGTCTGACTAACGGATCCGAAGTCTTTTGCATAGACAACTGTTGATAAGCACTTGTATCTTCTGAATGACGGTTTTCGTAGTTCTCCACGTCTCCGCCCCATACGGCAGAACTGTCTTGACATTTTTATTGAAAATGATGATCTTGATGTTGGTTGACAGACAGTTGTTTTGAGTTCCAGATATTCTTCAGTTGTAAATATGCTGCTCTTGCTTTTCCGATCCGTGCCTGCACATCTGCATCAGATCCATCGTGTTCATCGATGATGCTGTCCAGATATGTAAAAGTTTTCACATCCTCCAAAGCTTCTCCGTCAAGTGTAATTCAATTGGTGCATGCTGTATTGTATCGGAGAGTCTTGCTTTTCCCTTTGTTTATATTGAGACCTACTGCTGTTGAGGCTGCTGCTACACTGGTCGTTCTCTCCTGCGTTTGTTGTTGCATGTGCTTTTAAATACGCAATTATGAATGAAATATGAACAAGGTGATAGAAATCTCTTATTCGTCTGACCGATATATGATATCAATTTATTAATGAATTTTTGTGGAATTTAGGCTGTCACCTTAACTCATAGATAGTCAACCATGAAAATATCTAGGACAATATGTATAACTGATTAATAATTTACATGACCAAGTATCTCTAGGGTATAACTGTTCGCTTTTATAATCCTCACTAGTTATCGATTAATTTAGTCCAAAAGTAATGGTATGTTAGGTTGATAAGCAGAACATTTATCAAAAAAAAAAACCTTGATAAGAAGATTGATTTAATTTTACATAGAAAATGATGACAATTTTTGACTTCTATGTTCTATATTATAATTACGCAGATAAAGTTTCAGTGTAATGGAGTACTAGGGTATACGTAACATAAAACAAAACGATAATACTGTAAATGGAAGGAAACAGGGGAAAAATAACTATGACATTAATGAAACAGTAAACTTCTAGACTGTATTCTAACCCATATCTCATGATATCTCAAACTACTGATTTACATGACTTTTAGGGGTAGATTTTAGAAGTTGAGAATAACCAATACAATTATTTCACATTTCAATATGTCATGTATTCAGTTGACAGGACTTTGCCTACATAGTCTTGAGTTATTCCCCCAAATACCCTGGTACGCCCGAGGGTGGGGAGCGCCCGCCCTCTCTCTCAAACTGCTCTTACACGGCCACGCGTATACAGCCTCTGACAGGGAAGTCCTACTCACTACCTTCTCGTGGCATTACTGTTGTTTACGAAGTTGAGGGGACAAAAAGCGAATGTCCGGCTCTTTAACCGGGTTGGTGGACGCGGAAAGTCCACCTTAGGGGAGTTGGGGAATCCTGATTCCAAACCAATGGTGCACATGGGCTCCAGTATCCTGAGGGGACAAATGGCGTAGGAACCAATCGTTGGTCACCAGTTACCATGGGACCGCATCTCCTTACGATGCTCCACTGCCTTGTGGATCAGACCTTTAGGTCAAAGGTTCTGGGTTTGGCCCCTTATGAAAACCACCTGTTTAGGTCCGGGCACCTGGGCAGTATCATAGCCCTCACACAAATAAATGAAATGACAATTTTTTGTCTAGCGCATATATATCTGGTGTCCCCTTGTACCAATATTTATGTGTTCAAATAAATAAATAAATATTCACACTGACACACTGTACAGATGAACATTACAAAATTGTTGTCAATTTTCATATAGCGTTACCGTGAATGGATAATAAAAGAATAATTTCTTAAGTATTTTCATAGTTGAAATCGTGAGTCAGTTGAAGCTAGACCACTATGGAAAACCTAGAAGCACTGGACGGCCGTTCCGTCCTATTATGGAACTCCTCAGCAGTGCGCGATCCCGCCTCGTGAGATTCGAACCCAGGACCTACCAGTCTCGCGCCAAAGCACTTAACAGATAGACCACTGAGCCGGTTGTCATCCAACAGTGTTAATGTCTAACTTTAACTAATCCACGATTCTGAGCAACCGTTCACCAATTGTCTTCAGTGAGTTGATATCTCTAAGTAACAAAAACTCCTAAGATTCACCTCCTATTCTGTATCCTTTTCTTCTTTTTTTTTTCTCTTCAAATTTATCAATCCCACATTCTTTTAAGTCCATTTTATCAATCACTTTGTCATAAGTAACTGACATATATATAAATAATAGTCGTGTTTTTTTCCTTCTTTCTTTCATTTATTTATTCCTTATTCTATTCATTCTCCCATATTTCCCCCCAATTCAATAGAAATCGTGACTATTCATAATTAGTTCAGGTAGAATGATTATAGTATTTGCTATGACTATTATAACTATATATATATACCTTCAATATTATCAATATTATCAAAATACCATTAGTACCTTATTGCATTATTATTATTATTATTATTATTATCGTCATTTTAATTAGTTTACTAACGCAAATATCACCATTTATTCATTTCCATTTTTTTGTATGCAAGAAGGAAATCATCAAAAATTTCCCATTTTAACTGTTTTTGTTTTAGTCGCTATGTGCATTACAAAAATTTATGTATCTAACTGGTAACAGTAGTCAACCTTATGTCTGTTCATGTATATGTATGTATGTATGTATGTATGTATGTGTGTGTGTGTGAGTTGACTTGTCTATCTACAACCCCCCCGCCTATATAAACCTATCTGTTTGTCTATAAATGATTAAAGGAAAAAGTGAAAATGTAATGACAAGGTCATGATTGAAATGATTGAATACCATACATAATTCATGCGTTCAATTTATTGTTGTTGAATCAGTGAAATTTTTTGGTACGGAAAACAAAATTCATACTAATATATGAGTTATGAAAATAAAAAAAATTTCGTTCAATTTATAAGTACACAAAAACAACGTGGTTGTAGACTATAGATTGTCATTGTCTTATGTGTTATATCCTGTGGAGAATTATGAATGGTAACTTTGAGTATTATTTATGGACCAATGTGATATGTACATTCCCTTTTGTATAACTGTTAAGTAATTAAACTATTCATATTCATGTTCCGTTTATTATAAGCTTTATTTTGACCTATAGACTATCATTATACGATTTACCATTCTTGAGTTATCCCTAGTCCATTAATTACTGTTCCCCACATTCACAGCCACATTTGACCAAATCTTGTACAAATGTTGTTTCCTGTTTTATGGTACGATGTGGTCAGTTTGTTTGGTATATAGACCCAGTATGTTTGAGAATAATGATTGATATTGCAGAGGCTGTTATTGGTGTTCTGAACTTAACTGACTAGGCTAGGCAGATATCAGGACTGATAAGTACTCAAGACTGCTCATATGGCTTTTGTGTATTATTGCTCTGATCGATAATTCACTCCTCTCTCATTGGCGGGAATCAGCACGTTCATATTATTAAACAGGGCACGCATCTCACGATATAACATTATGAGAGTGTATTCATATACATTTACGTGCATCCCTACGATTATATGTACAATTATTAGTAATGATGACCGCTCATACACTGTCGTTAATGTTCCTAATTCTACAATCATAATTATTTATTTCTTGATGGTCTGCAATGAGGATATCAGAAATTAATTTAACTTTATTTGTTTGTCTTTCTGTCAAACAATGGAACCGTTGGAAACCTATAAACAATCTAAGAACCATAAACAGCTTCTTAGCATTTGCTCTAAACAGACTAAGTTAATGGGAGAAATTCCCATTTATCGATTGGAAAATTGGCTCTTTATTGGGCTATTGGAACTATGTTTTTGATTGGTTTAAAGTTAAAGAAGAAAAGGGTACACCGTAGTACAATTACACACACTTAAAAATTTAATTACCTCAGACTGCGCATCATTTGTATGTGGTTGATAAAATAAGGTAATTTTAATAGTTAAGATCATGAGTCAATTGAAGCTAGACCAACATAGAAAACCTGGAAGTACTGGACGGCCGTTTCGTCCTATTATGGGACTCCTCAGCAGTGTACATCCACGATCCCGCCTCATGAGATTCGAACCCAGGTTTTCCATGGTGGTCTAGCTTCAATTGGTTCATGATCTCAACTATTAAAATTACTATAATATCCACAAAACCCCTCCTCAAAATAAAGTAGTTTGAAACACGTTCTCTTAAGTTAAACAATTATAAAACTGCATAATTTTGATCAACCAAATTAGCCCCTTGAACGAAATTCAGTCTTCCAGAACGGTATCAAAGAAATCAATTATTAGATTTTTGTAAATAAATACGGTCGAAACAAGACATATTGAATAACAATTCATCTGGAATCTGGATTCTCAGAACCATAGATAATAATTAGTACTTTATTCAATACTCTATTCTTGATTGCAGTAAAGAATTCTCAGGATAAAATATACAATATTAATATAAGAGGGTTGTTTGTGGAGATTTTTAGTAATTTTTTAATATAAAGTTGAAATCATGAGTCAATTGAAGCGAGGCTAGTAGGTCCTGGGTTCGAATCTCACGAGGCGGGATCATGGATGCGCAGTACCAAGGAGTCCCACAATATGACAAAACGGCCGTCCAGTGCTTCCAGGTTTTCCATGGTGGTCTAGCTTCAATTGACTTATGATTACAACTATATATAAAACTATTATTATAAGTTTTATTTTCACATATATCTCATTTTTAACCATTGAAAAATGCATTCTATTAGAGCTTATCTGATACTTATCTTCCATCTTAAAATTTTTCGATCATATTATATAAAACAATTAATGTATAGAGTCTAATGTCTTCCTTTTGTTCTTGTTTCTTCAACGAATGGGTTACGGACAATTTCGATAAATGCTCATGACTACATTTACTTATATGCGTACTTAATTACTTTGATGAAACGAAAAAAATATGGCGAATTTTGGACAGTTTTAATAAAAGGAGTCTAAAAGTTTGAATAGTCCTCTTTGATCTAATCTGTTCTCCTTTCAAAGGATTTTATAGAAATACATGATTATTACAGAAAATTATTTTTAATATTATAAGCAAAGATGAATAGTGACTAGAAGTGGAATACAGGATGCGCGTTTCGTACTATTTGGGACTCGTCAGCTGGATGTAACTGCATCTCAGAGTTGATGTTCACTCTGAAACTCGAACACAGTACCGTTCGCTTCAAATGCCATCATGTTATCCACTCAGCCACTGAGTTCTGATAACCACTTGCATGTGCAATGAAGTGATGTTTAAATTCACTTGTTATTATTTGTTTGAATCATCCCATTGATGTTTAGGACTGCAACTGGTCAGTCTCTAATTGGCATATGTGCATACTGTGCGTATTGCCTTGATATAGCCTTAATTCACAAGCATTATAAGCAAAGATAGATGATGCTCACATGTCTGTTTGTCGTGAAGCAAGAGAAAATATATGTTTACTTAAAATACTCAGTTTTTTTTAATTACATTAACAAATGTTTAGGAAATAAGTTAATGTAGTCCATGACTAGTAAGTATACATAAAATCACAAATCATGGCACTTGACATAACTAAATATACTGCTGAGCTCGGATCTTGACATCTTGTTTAGCGCTACCTTTGCACAATTCTCGAAACTTTTAAAAATGTGAACGAATTATGGTTTCAATTAGTACTAACAGCTTTACCATGAAGAAGATCATAGTTTGATAGCTTTGTCAATAATTTCTTAAGGATATAAAGGATCTGTAGTATTCCGTTAAATATCTTTGAAATGATAATACACTATTTTGTGACGTAAACGAATTTTGCCTTGTGTTAATTACCTATTAATATAAAAAAAATTGTTATTTGTAATCGATTAAAAAGGACACCTTTGTAACTGTGATAATTATTTGATAGACATAGTCACCTCTATCAGCTTGAATAGAATAAAAACAAAGATTTGATCAGAACAGCATGAATTTATTCTATTTAGTTTGGTCCTCGTCAGCCACATACAACTTGTGATATTGAAACATCACAGTTACAAAATGAAGTTGAATTACTCACGTAGAAGAGTTTTATAGGAAGTTACTTCGAATAAACATCAGAATGGTATAGCAAGGATATAAATAGATCTTCAAGACTAAAGGGAAGCAAAACCCGACTCACATGTCCTAGTCGTGGCTCCTGGATCATGACACTCATCCAATGTACTAACGTGAGCTGTAACACGGGTGGTGTAGATCGACCTAATCAACCACTCTACCTATACCCGCAAATGATTACGAAAGCTACAAAGAATCATTGCATTATTATTGTTGGTTCAAAAAGAAAGAAAAAATGAGTCTTCCCCCACAAAAAGGGAAGGAAAGAATGATGTAGTGGTTCTGCGTAAGCGATGCAAAAACAGCTATTCAACCCCTTTAGTTGTGCCGTGCTTCGACGTAACACTCTTCTCCACAGGCGTCTACTAGGCTTCACCATGTTTCTATGGCTGGAAGGGGTACAAGACTAAATAAACTATTGTTAATATGTATCTAATTTGAAGAAATGCTCTACAACATTGATAGCAACAAAAATCTTAAGTGCTAGAAATAAATTGTAATGTAATCAATAAACTTTGATAATAATCAAATTTCTTTATTACAGTTGTCATTAAATATGATTAATTTTGATTAGAATATTCCACATAAATTGTTTAACATAGATTACTGCAAGTTTACAATGTACAGTTAAAATTAGATCAATCCCTAAATCAATACATAAAACAAAAACCTAGATGATTTGATGAAAATTTATTTTCTTGTTTTTTATAGTTGATATTATCAACCAATTGAAGCTAGACAACCATGGAAAACCTGGAAGCACTGGACGGCCGTTTCCTCCTATTGTGGGACTCCTCAGAAGTGCGCATCTATGATCCTGACTTACGAGATTTGAACCCAGGACCTATCAGTCTCGCACGTGTGCGCTTGAACTCTAGATTACTGAGCCGTCCAGTGCTTCCAGGTTTTCCATGGTGGTCTAGTTTCGACTGGCTCATGAGTTCAACTAATAAAAATTACTGAAATCTCCACAAAATCCCCTTTTGATAATGATCATATGCTCACTAGTGACTGACTTCAAGAGGTATTTCCTAGAGCTCTAGTAAAAAGCAGTAACCAATGGAGTTCAACTACGTCTGTTGTGAGATATGAACTCACTGAAGACAATGGTGGATGGTTTCTCAATTTCGTGGATTGGGTGAAGTTAGACATTAACACTCCTGGATTCCGGCTCAGTCTTTCTAGAGGTTAAGCGATCACTCACAAGACTGATAGATCCTGGGTTCGAATCTCATAAGGCAGGATCGTGGATGCGCAATGCTGAGGAGTCCCACAATAGAATGAAACGACCGCCCACTACTTCCAGTTTTTTCATGGTGGTATACCTTCAATTGACTCATGATTTCAACTATATTAAATGGATTATTTAGATACAATTTAAATGTTTTTTTTGTCTTAGCAACAGAAGTAAATTTATGTAAACAATATATATGTATTATATTATCAGATTGGAAAATAAAAAAATAAATTATGAATAATCCATAAAAAAGAGGAACAACTAATTATCCATCATAATGGTAATAGCACATAATCATAAACATTTAACCACACCTTGTTTTTATAAATTTTGTCTTAAATATTAGGTTTTAGTTTTTGCTATAAGCTATATTAGAAAAGGATTTTAGTTATTTGCTTCTTTTAGAAAGTGAAACATTTTCAATGTACACAACAACTTCCCAGCAATAATTTTCTCCCATTTACTCTCCCTCTCCCTAACTCCCTACCTCCCTCTCTCTCTTTCTCTACATATATATATATAGTAAATATATTCGATCTCTGAGATTTTCACCCTACTCTGTTTAATATTTATTTCAGGCGTGGTTTGTTTCTCTATAATTTATTTAAAAGCTGAGATCGTTTTTCACTAAGCACTACAAAATCTAAGACTTAGAACACACGTAGCTTGGCTTATTATTATCAGCTTTTCATAGAGGGTTATGTTTGTATTCAAGATGGTGAGATCTCAAGCAAAAAAGCACAAATTTAAACTTTTATTCATCTACTCAACTTTTAGTAAAAGGTTATTTTTACCAGTTTAAGCGAATGATTTTACTTAAAGATAAGTTCATAAATCTGCACTTAGTAATTGAGTTACATCGAGCTTTTTCTGAGTTAAACTAAATATAAAATATCAGAAGGGGGTTTTGTGAAGATTTTAGTATTTTTTATATAGTTGAGATCATGAGTCAATTGAAGCTAAACCACCATGAAAAGCCTGGAAGCACTGGACGGCTCCATGAGGTATTTCCTGGAATTCAAGTGAGAAGCAGTGACCAGTGGAGTTCAACCAGGTCTATTGGGACATATCAACTCACTGAAGATATTGATGAATGGTTTCTCAATTTCGTGGATTGGTTGAAGTTAGACATTAACACCGTTGGAAGACAGCTGGCTCAGTGGTCTAATGGTTAAGCGCCCGCGCGCGAGACTGGTAGGTTCTGGGTTCGAATCTCACGAGTCGTGATCGTGGATGCTCGCTGTTGAGGAATCCCGCAATAGGATGAAAAGGCCGTCATTTGTTAAATATACCATTTATCAGGAAGTTTTAATAAGATCATTCAGTAATAAATCATTTATCAGAAGAAATAGATATCTGTTAGAGAACCATAGATAGTAACAATCACTGGTTAGTTGTTGTTTACCATTTTGTGATTCTTGGTGCCGAGCACGCACAAATCCATCACCATCAGGTCTAGTTTGAGAACAATACTTTTATATTACGACAATCATTGAATATTGTCGATGAATTACGGTTTTATTTTAGACTAGATTGACAATTAAAGTCACAAATTTTCATCAAAATTTTACGAATCCATCCTTAGGCTAGCCACAAATGAAAAAGTCATCATTATTGAATTTATATATATATATATATATATATATATATATATATATATATATAAGAGATTTGACCTTAATAATAGCTTGATATCTCATGTGCTCACTGATTAACCCACCAGTATTTGAGGTAAAATGTACTGCGTCGAAGTTACAATCTGAACATCACTACTGAGATTCAAGTACATCAAATTACAAAACAGATTCCAGCGGAGGAAGAAATCAGGAAGAAGTGCTGGAAGTGAATAAGACACACATTGAGGAAATCACCCAACTGAGTCACAAGACAAGCCCTCACATGGAATCCTGAAGGCCAAAGGAAAAGAGGAAGATGAAAGAACAAATTACGCTGAGAAATGGAGACAGATATGAGAAGAATGAACAAAAACTGGATAGAACTAGGAAGGAAGGGGCAGGACAGAGTGTGTTAGAGAATGCTGGTTGGCGGCCTATACTCCATTGGGGTAACAGGCGTAAGTAAGTAAGTAAGTAAGTACATAAATTCGACGAGTTTTAAACAGAAAGAAACACTCTTCCTAGATTCTACTACTAATCACATACCAAATATAAAATGAATTATAACTATAGATTATATCTAGACAATCTGATCAGAATTTATTCATTACATAAAAGAATGATTAATTGCAGTCCAAAAGGAAGTTATAAACTATTACTATGTATGTATATATAACTGGTTATTAGATATCTAATTATCATTATTCAATCAGTTACCTATGTGAAATAATTCGAAGATGATTGCTTTATCACAAAAATTTCGGTAAATTACATAATCATGGTAAGCAAAGATGGATAGTGGCTAGCGGTGGAATCCAGGATGCGTGTTTCGTTTTGTTTCGGAATCGTCAGCTGGGTGTACCTGCACCTCGGAGTTGATGTTCACTCTGGGACTCGAACCCAATACCTTTCGCTTCAAACGCCATCGCGTTATCCACTCGGCCAAGAGTCCTAAATAGGACGGAACGCGCATCAAACTGGATTCCACTGTTAGCCACTATCCATCTTTGCTTACAATGCTTGTGAATTTAGGCTATATCGAGGCAATACGCACAGTATGCACATATGCCAATTAGAGACTGACCAGTTGTAGTCCTAACACATCGATGGGAAGATTCAAACAAACAATACTAAATGAATTTAATTACATAATCAGTTCTTTTTTTCTAAAAACAAAAATCACCAAATCAATAAATATTACCCCCATAGACTATAACATAAAGGAAGAAACATTATCAAATATATAATAAATGGGTATGAATTATAAATGATATTATTGGTATTTAGATAGTTACATTTACTAGGAATGTATATATAAATATATTTATATTATAATTTATGGTAATGAAAAATGAATGAATAAAAATAACTAGATTATATTCATTTGATGTTGTTCATTAGTATCTTCCCAAATAGAATGAAACACGCGTCAAACTGGATTCCACTACTAATTACTATCCATCATTGCTTAGAATGCTGGTGATTTCACGCAATATCGAGGCAATCCGCATTGGATGAACATAAGCCAACAAGAGATTGATCAATTGAAGTCCTAAATAACAATGGGAAGATACAAGTAAACAACACATCAAGTGAATTTAAACTTCACCCCATTGCACAAGCAAGTGGTTATCAGGACTCAGTAGCTAAGTGTATAACCCGATGGTGTTTGAAGCGAATTTTACTGGGTTCGAGTCCCAGATTGAACATCAACTCTGAGATGCAAGTACACCCAGCTGACGAGTCCGAAATAGGACGAAACGCGCTAACTGGATTCCACTGTAAGCTACTATCCATCTTTGCACATAAACAATGCTGAACTGTTTTTTATTTATTTACACGCTTAAAACGAGAAAATGTCAGTTAGAAATTAATATTAATATTAATATTCTGCCAATTTTTTTCGGGGGCGGGGAATTAAATGACTCACGGCTATATGGAATTTTAAAATACAGACATTTTAATATTTGTGAAAATTATATTTGAAATCTCAGCGGCTGAAATTTAAATAATTCCGACGTTTCGTCCAGCAAACTTATCTGAACTTCTTCAGAGTAATAATTGAAATCAAAATTATCAAAGAGATATATAGCGTTTAACAATCAAATCAGATCAAATATATATTGTCCAAATCCAATAATAATCGGATGTTGACTTCAGTGAGTAAGATAACACGACTCAGTTAAATGAGAATCATGTGAAAAGTTCACGATGTGAAAATAACTGACTGAATGAATTGTGTGTGTGTGTGTGTGTGTAAGATTGAGTTATTAATAGTTGATATTAGGTATTAATATCTTCTTATATGAAGAAAAAATAAAATAAAAGTGCAAGTTGAGGGTTGAAAAATTGTTTCTGAATAGTTGATGTGAATGTAAAATAAGAATCATCAAATTGTATTGCTAAAGTAACCCACGCTAATTCCAGTCAGAATAACGATGCATGTGAAATAAACAGGTTGAATAAAGAATGGGTACAATTACTTGTTAATGAATATCTGCTAGGCAGTTGCTAGTTGAATAGCATCCTTTCGGTTCAGACTGTTCCTGTTCGCCCATATATACAGCGCTTCGCTGTCAATCTTTCTTTATGAGTGTTAAGACCTTTCTGAAATATTTTGGCCACTTCAAAATTATAGATCAGAAGGGATAACGGCCGGATCAGTGGTCTATCGGTTAAGTACTCTGGCGCGAGACTGGTAGGTCCTGGGTTGGAATCTCGCGAGGCGGGATCGTGGATGCGCACTGCTGAGGAGTCCCGCAATAGAACAAAACGGCCGTCCAGTGCTTGCAGGTTTTCCATGATGGTGTAGCTTCAATTGACTCATGATTTCAACTATGAAAATACTTCAAAATTAATCTTGTGTTCAGTTTTCAACGCATGTAACGCTATCGACAACCCATTCTCAAATTTCCTTATGTCAACCGAGGATTTGAAAACATTTTTTCAAACACTGTCTGTGCTCCTTCAACCTTACATTCAATTATCTGGAAGTTTCTCCCACATAAGTTGCATTGCAATCATGACAGTTGATCTCATAGATAATATTTTATTGTTCCTCCTTTGGAAACCTATGCTTAACTTTAACTAATGTTGATCTTATGGGGTGATAAGCTCGAAAATACACTCTTATATCATGCTTGTATAGAATCCTCCTGATTTCTTCCGTTGTTTCATTACGGTATGAGATGACTACAATGGACTTCCAACCTTTTTGTATACATTCTAATTTAGTTTTTCTTTCATTTCTGATAATCTTCTTTAAAAACTCCTTTGGGTAGTTGTTATCCCTAAATGTATCCAAAACTCTATTCAATTCAACTGGTTGTTCTTTCTTACCTGTTACTGTTATATCTAGAGCTTTAGATTCTTGCTATGCCGCGTACTACTAGACTACTTGAACGATCGAACCCGCAAAGTCGCAAGAGAGAAGACGGAAGACTAATAATTAGGAATTTTATTCCCCTAACAGTGTCAAAATATAGTGCAAAATTCTCATGTATTTATAGTTTTTTAGCTGAAAGTAAATCATCATTTCGGACAGCCAATAGGCACATAGGGGGTCATTCTTATCCATCCAATAGGGAAGCTACACATCGACATTCCAGAATATTCCCCTAGTGGTGATTGGATGGAATGTCTTCGGTTCTTTCTGGCCTTCTTGAAGGTTCCTTGAGTTTGCCAACGAGCCATCCTTACAGTTACGATATTAGTACTTCTGTTGATTGAATTTTTTACAACTGTGACTTCCGTACAAAACTCATGAGCTTAACCATAATTTAAGTATTAGAATGTGTTGATTTTATTAATTACGAAGTTTCAGATAAAATAAAATTTCTTAGTCTTATACAGCTGCAGGCAAAAGTATATGTAAAACGTGTTTTTATCTTATTTTCTGGTTAGTGGTTAGCAGTGGAATCCAGAACACGCGTTTCATCCTATTTGGAACTCGTCAGCTGGATGTGCTTGCATCTCAAAGTTGATGATCACTCTGGGAGTCAAACCCAGTACCGTTCGCTTCAAACATCATCACGTTGTCCACCTAGCTATTGAATCCTGAACATCAACTCTGAGATGCAGATACATCTAGATGGCGAGTCCCAAATAGGGCGAAACGCGCGTTCTGGATTCCACTGATAACTACTATCCATATTTGCTTACAATGCCTGTGAGTGAAAGCTATATCGAGGTAATACGCACAGGATGCACAAACGTCAGTAAGAGACTGATCAATTGCAGTTCTTGACATCAATGGGATGATTCAAATAAACAATACCAAGTGAATTCATACAGTAAATAATTAATTTCCGAACTATCAATCAATTATCTCAATCTTGAACGTTCCTTCTGGAAATAACAGTTCATCTTTTCCAATTATTATTGTTCATGCATTTTCCCTTTTCCAATCTCTCCTTATCGATCTTCTACTGAAATAAATTCGATGCTCGACCATCTTCATATACTACTTGCGTAGATATAAGTAGCCCACACCACAGTACAATATACATAATTAAACTTTTCACTGAGATATACACACTTAAAAATATTGTTGAATTTTTTTATAACTGTAAGGATAATTTCATACTTTTGATTCGTTAAAACAATCACGTATGTAATTAAAAAGTGTTTACTAATGAGAAACGTAAACTTCGGTCGCGATGGCCGAGTGGTTAAGGCATTGGACTCGAAACTATGACTATTATAAATAAAATAAAACAACTTTAAAATTAACGTTGTTTACGAAATTCAAACATTCTAGAAATTATTCTGAGAAAGAACGGATTTGACAACCTTTCAGAAGATAAGTAAATTCAAACAACTGACGTCATTATAAGGTTCTTAAATATAGTTTACTGTCATTCAGTAAAACAAATGGATTGACCATTGAAAATGAATTAACAGTAGATAACTATTTGGTTCTAGTCTGAAACTACCAAGAACTCTAGGCACATAACCTTATATGATGTCGAACTTAAAGACCTAATATTGCCCTATGAGGAAGATCTGTTTAAAACAATTATTTAAAATCTGAAATTTCAGAATTTTTAACTTTCATATTATTTACTCTAATCGTGACAAGCACACTAGGAAAAAATTATAAATCGTTTTTTAGGTGACAAGTACATATTACTGACAAACTTAAAACCAAAATGAAACAATTAACTGGCGGCCAATCACTTTATGTAGTCATACAGTTGATAATAGTTACCGATGAATATTTCCTTTCAGTTGTGTTTATCGAAAAAGATTCATTAAAATAAGAGACTGACCAATTGCAGTCCTAAACATCAATGAGAAGATACAAACAAACAATACTAAGTAAATTTAAACTTTACCCTATTGCACAAGCAAGTGGCTATCAGGATTCAGTGGCCGAGTGAATAACGCGATGGCGTTTGAAGCGAACGGTACTGGGTTCGACTCCCAGAGTGAACATCAACTCTGAAATGCAGGTACATCCAGGTGACGAGTTCCAAATAGGACGAAACGCGCGTCAAACTGGATTCCACTACTAACCACAATCCATCTGTGCTTATATTGATTCTCTATTGAAGCTATATCGATGCAATACACACAATATGCACATATACCAATAAGAGACTGATAAATTGCAGTCCTAAAAATTAATGGGAAGATTCAAACAAACAATACCAAGTAAATTGAAATCTAAGTTTTAAATAGTGAATAAAATATAATAATAATAAACTGTACAATTTGTATTTCATTACACTGTCTTAAAGTTAATTTAATAAGTTTCTATGAATTCTTACGTATAATTAATGTCAGAATGGGTTTTTGTGGATATTATAGTAATTTTAATAGTTGAGATCATAAGTCAATTGAAGCTAGATCACCATTGAAAACCTGAAAGCACTGAACGGCCGTTTCATCCTATTATTGGACGGTTGCTCAATTTTGTGGATTGGTTGAAGTTAGACATTAACACCATTGGATACCTGCTCAGTGGTCTAATGGTTAAGCGCTCGCGGGCGCGAGACTGATAGGTCCTAGGTTCGAATCTTGCGAGTCGTGATCGTGGATGAGCACTACTCAAACGGCCGTCCAGTGCTTCCAGATTTTCCATGGTGATCTAGCTTCAATTGACTCATGATCTCAACTAATAAAATAGAAAACAGACAATTTTACATGTAACATAACTAATTATTAATTATTCTATTTTATTTTGTTTGTTCTAAATTTATTTTTATTTTCGTCTAATTTAATTCAGAAAAATTTTACAATTGGTTAAAATACAACACTATAATGCATAATCCCTCGCCACACACCCACACACACACACACACATAGACACTGATTTAAGAACCAATCAAAAAAATGCTACACACTAAAATTTTCCTTTAACACAATATTTTATTATTCGTCTTTAGTTAATTGGTTATTCAACTAATCCATTAAACATCCCCACCTCCACTTACTTACACTATAACTATGATGTAATAATTAGTCTTTGTATATATAACTGTCAGTATCACAACCCTGTTAAAAAAAAATGTCTGTCACCATTGTTACCAAATACTGTTGCTAACATTATTAACCCCTTTTGTATCATAATTATATTGGTCCCTATTAAGACCAATATCATTTAAGATATATATATATATAACTAAGTCTATAGCCAATTTTTAGTGTATAAATTAACTTCAACTGAAAACTGACCAGTTTTACTATTTACAGTAACTATACTTTTAAAAGAATATGAAATTGTAAGTCTGGTAGAAATATTAATATTTTTATTATTTATTCTAATAATTATCATTATAATGGTTTGATGGAGATGATAGAATTTTCATAGTTTAGATCATTTGATCTTAAATGACATCGTGATTAAGTACTGTCAAGAAGTAAGATGGTAGTTGGAGATGGTCAACAGGAGACCCTGAACCCGGGTTTCGTGCTAATTGGCACTCGTCAGCAAGGTGTACCCGTAATCTTGAGGGATTTGGTGCTCTCTGACGGATTCGATCCCGTCTCCCCCAGCTGCACAGTCAGAGACGTTACCACTGAGCTATTCGGGCCAAGACCGACCTCCTGTAGGACTGAGATGTAATCACAATTGATTGATCACTGAGTGGTGATCAATGTCATGCTTGTCAAGTCTGATAGAAATATTACTCTTCATTATTATTTTTATTATTTATCCTAATGATTATACTGTTTTAATGGAGATTGTACAATTTTCATAGTTTACATCATTCAATCTTAAATGACATCGTGATTGGGTATTGTCAAGGAGTTTCCTACTGGAACTAAATATTTATTCAGTGATTCTTTGATTTCAGCGATCATTTACACGAGATATATACATGATGTAAACTGTGAATATTCTAATAGTTATTAGTTAAAAGGTTTTATAGTATTTCATAGTATTATAGAATGTGAAGATTACTTACTTACTTACGTCTGTTACTCCCAATGGAGCATAGGCGGCCGACTAGCATTCTCCAACCCACTCTGTCCTGGGAATATGAAGATTACTTATCCATATATTAAATAGAATAGCAAGAATTACTATGTAAAATTTTTTTTCTATTTTGTATAAATCAAATTTCGAGAATGTTCTGTTTCAAATTTTCATAGCCTTTAACTTAAAAAGTGGTAATGTTAATATTTCCAGTTTGTAGTAATAATTCTCTTTGTATTATTAATAATATAAACATGTAAACTATTCAGATTTAATAGTTGAGACCATGAATCAATTGAAGCTAGACCACCATAGAAAACCTGGAAAATCCACAAAACTCCTTCTGATATTCGGATCTAATCAAATTGTTGATAAATTGGCTAGATTAAATTTGTACATACTTACTTACTTACTGACGCCTGTTACCCCTCGTGGAGGAGCATGGGCCCCACACCAGTATTCTTCATTCAACCCTGTTATGATAAATTTGTACATAGATAGTTAATATTAAGTGTTTTTTAAAAATAAAAGGCTTAAAATGATTTTAAAATGATTTAATCAATAAAGAAGAATAATCACAAGCATACTGAATAGAATGATTTCACTATACTTTCATTGATGAAATTTAAATAATATTCGTAACAGAATCTAAAATCATAATGGAAAGATTCGGCTATAAAGTATATCGACAAACATGGTTAACAACGATACGCATTTATGTGCTGAAAATATATTAATGGTAATAATAATAAATAAGAAGCATAGTTACAATAGTAATGATAACAACAATACAATACAAAAGGTTTTATTTGTACTTACTTACTTACTTACCCCTGTTACCACCAATCGAGTATAGGCCGCCGACCATCATTCCCCAACACACTCTGTCCTGGACTTACTTTTCCAGTTCTATTAAACGTTTGTTCATTCTTATCATGTCTGTCTCTATGTCTCGGAGTATTGTGTTCTTTGGTCTTCCCCTTCTCCTTTAGCCTTCAGGATTCCATGTGAGGGTTTGATGGTTAATTTGTAGTTATTAATAATAATATTTATGAAAAAGGTTTATGTATTTGTGATGAACATAATAAATAATTATGTAATTACTCAAATTTATTAAGACCGAAATCATATTAATATGAGATTACCCAGATCATGTTACAGGCAAATAAGGAATTTGATAAGCGAGAAAACCATAAAAAAAAGCTTATTTGACTACAATTATATGCAAAATGACAGAAAAAGGTTATGACGCTTTTTTTTTCTGTATTCAAAGCTCAGATCAAAAGCGTTTGATGACAGTTGTCACTTCAAAATAGAATAAAACGAAACTTACTTACTTACGCTTGTTACTCTCAATAGAGCATAGGCCGCCGACCAGCGAAACCAACGAAACAGTGATTGTTAATTATTTTGAACTAATGACGGATATTGACTTTGTGTCAACTATATTTCAAGTGTATGGCGACTGTACTTGTGAAAATTTTGCTACCTGGGAACTTATTCTGAAAACCCAGTAGTAGCCCTTTTCTCTGTCCTTCTAATAATCTGGCTCTCATAGATAGATGTAAATTTAGACTGGTTTATAAGTTTCACTTATTTCATTATTACACATATTACGCAACTACTCATAGATTTCAGAAAACACTAGATACCAAAATTATTGAATGGAAATATATATATACATATGGATGGATGGTAAATCTATTAAATATATCTCATTATATGAAAATCATACTGATATTTAAAAGAAATATAAACATGGAAATTTATTTTTATTTATTTAAACACATAAATACTGGTACAAAGGAGCACTAAATAGATATGCGCCACACAAATCTCATTCGATTTGTGTGACGGCTATGATACTGCCCGGGTGCTTAAACCGAAGCGGGTGGTTTTTTTAGGGGTCCACACCCGGAGCCTTTCACCTTAAGGTCTGATCCACAAGGCAGTGGAGCATCGTGAGGAGATGCAGTCCCATGGTAGCCGGTGACCAACGACTGATTCATACGTCATTTGTTCCATCAGGATACTGGATCCCATGTTCACCATTGGTTTGGAATCAGGGTTTTCCAACTCCTCTAGGTGGACTTTCCGTGTCCACCAACCCAGTTAAAGCGCCGAACATCCTCTTTTCCTCCTCTCAGTTTTGTAAACAACACCGTGGCCTCGAGAAGGCAATGAGTAGGACCTTCCTGGCAGAGGCTATATACGCGTGACCGTTAGAGAGCATTTGGAGAGGGAGAGCGGACTCTCCCCACTCTCGGCCGTACCAGGGCATTCGGGGGAAAACATGGATAATAATAGAAAGTTAGTAGTTTGAGAAATATCAACCATATTTGTTAACAGAAACGATGAAATTATTATGATCTCCAGGAACATTATATATATATATATATATCTATATATATATATATATCAAAATTTAGTTGGTTACTAAAACAGTGATCAAATTGATTTGAGGATTAAATTCAGTAGATAATTCTTAGCATAGATTGACCTGCTTAGTATGAAACTGGGTGGATGTATATTTTTTGACAACAATATTCTTCACAAATGTTTCTTTATTATCTTATTTAAGATCTTTATTGGAACCTTTACATTATCCTATTATGCATTTCATTTTACATAAG
The DNA here is from genome assembly GCF_000237925.1 of Schistosoma mansoni. Taxonomy (NCBI): domain Eukaryota; kingdom Metazoa; phylum Platyhelminthes; class Trematoda; order Strigeidida; family Schistosomatidae; genus Schistosoma; species Schistosoma mansoni. Next base: position 23,183,965 of record NC_031497.1, on the reverse strand, counting down.
TAGGTGAGTACCTAAAGATAGACTTATGTTTTACCTATATAAATATATTGTAAGTTATTTATAACTTCAGGACATCGTATGGAAGATTTCATGTTACGAAATATTGGGATATACTTCATCGAAATGTTAAACATTCAATAACGATGTAATAAAATAACACGTATTAGGATATATACATTATATATATACTACTACTACAAATGACAAATCAAATAATCCCTCTTATCTAAAGGGGGTTTTGTGGAGATTTTAGTAATTTTATATAGTTGAGATGATGAACCAATTGAAGCTAGACCACCATGGAAAATCTTGAAGCACTGGGAGTCCGTTTCGTCCTATTGTGCACTGCTGAGGAGTAAGTCCCACAATAGGACGAAACAGCCGTCAAACAGTGCTTTCAGGTTTTCTATCGTGGTCTAACTTCAATTAACTCATGATCTCAACTATATTATCCCTCTAAGTTCTTAGTTGTTTAAATTTTGAACTTCTGATTATCGAGCTTAAATCAATAATTTTTTTTTATTTAAAAAATGGCGTTGAATTACTCGCTTGGAAATTCAAAAGTAAAAAAAAAAACTGAACACAATAATTTAACCAAGTGTAAATTCCTTATAAAATATATTCAAATCAGTTGTTCACTTTGTAATCATTTTTATCATCCTTAGTCTATAAAAAAAAATTCCTTGGATGGACAGTTTTCCTAATATTTTCATACCTATTGAAAGATTTCACAGTAGAATATTGAATATTGGCGGCCTGTTTAAACATCTGGGCTACCTGTTTCTGTCATCTAGATATTTCAATAAGTTATCTAATTTCGTTTGTTTTAATACATCATTATGCCTATTAATCGTACAACCTATTCAGATGCATTTGTGAAAAGTGTAAGACCTTTCACTGTAAAGGTTACAGAATGCCTAATCAGAGATATCGTGGTTGCTGGCAATATGCAGCGAGAAGAATGTACACTATCCAGATGTCGATTGACTGGGCTGCTGAGTTCTAACTGGCGATCACTCAATATTTATCGTCAGGAAGGACGAAGAAGTAAGAAACGGAGACTTGTTGAAGTACTTTGTGCTGAGAATTCCATATTGTACCAAAAATATAATATTGAATAAAGCTAATAATAATAATAATAATAATAATAATAATTAGAAAGATTCAAAAGAATTTTCCTTTTCTATACATCAGTTGTTATCATATGAAAATACTTTTTTTTTCCATATAACTAGTTGGTCCTGCTTTTTACTTAGCCCAGTCAGTTAAGTCTAGAATAGCCTGTACGGTATGAATCGTTAAATTTAGTTTGTATGTTGATTGACATTTTGTTTTGTTTTGGAAATAATAATTACTAAACATGGATTAGATATTAAACGGATTGTGAGAGAAAAGAAAGTTGACAAAACTTTCTGAACTGATTCATATCAGTAATGGGCTTATAACGATGATCTTAAAAGCATAAGCCTGAGATAACACTACATGCCATTGATGAGGACCGAATCGAGGTGTTAAACAAACAAATGAATGTTAATGTTAATAAGTGAAATAATGAGTCAATTGAAGCTAGACCACCATGGAAAACCTGGAAGCACTGCTTGACGGCCGTTTTGTCCTGTTATGGGACTCCAAAGCAGTGTGCATCGACGATCCCGACTCACGAGATTCGAATCCAGGACCTATCAGTCTCGCACGCGAGTGCTTAACCTCTGGACTACTAAGCAGGTATCCAACGGTGTTAGTGTCTAACTTCAACAAATCCACAAAATTGAACAACCGTCCCAAAATTGGATGAAACAGCCATTCAGGGCTTCCAGGTTTTCCATCGTGGTCTAACTTCAATTGACTCATGATTTCAACTATAAATTTAATAAAATCTCCACAAAACTCCCCTTCTGATAATAAGTGATTATATTTAAATAAATGTCCAGTTATAAAATTAAGTAATATATATATTTGGAGGAAACTAAATTTTATGCCAAATTCTCTTCAACAATGATAGACTTTTCAAAGTTAACATAATAACGCCTAATATTTCTTTGTTGCACGTAATTTCTAGCTAAAATATTAATCAAATTGCTTTAATTGTGCGTGATTTAAAGTTCACTGATGAGGAATACACCAATTTACTATTGCATATATATATCTGATAGATTAAGAGCAGCATATTTACTTATGAATAACATCTGGAACTCAAAACAACTGTCTGTCAACCAACACCAAAATCTGAATTTTCAATACAAATATCAAGACAGTTCTGTTGTAAGGGGCGGAAGCCTGGAGAACTACGAAAGTTATCATCCACAACATATAGGTGTTTATTAACAGTTGTCCACGCAAGATACTTCGGATCCGTTGGCCAGACACTATCAGCAACATTCTACTATAGCAGAAAGCGAACCAAATTCCATCCAGTGGAGGAAGAAATGAGGAAGAATTGCTGGAAGTGGATAGGACACACATTGAGGAAATCACCCAACTGCGTCACAAGACAAGCCCTCACATGGAATCCTGAAGGTCAAATGAGAAGAGGAAGATCAAAGAACACATTACTCTGAGAAATGGAGATAGACATGAAAAGAGTGAACAAAAGTTGGACAGAATTAGAAAGGAAGGTGTAGGACAGAGTGGATCGCAGAATGCTGTTCAATGGCTTATGCTCTATTGGGGGTAACAGGCTTAAATAAGTAATATCTGATAGATTAGGCTTTGCTGTAGAATCACTTATCCGTTTTACTATGAATGTTGTGTTATATTTACTTAAATGAAACAACAATTTTATTTTATTTATTCAAAATTGTTGCTTTCCTAGACAAATACGTACATATAACTCACAATTTACAGTATTTTAATACATCAGTAATCAGAATTGAAGTTAGATAAATAAGAAAATGCAAAATATTATGATAAGTACAGATTTTATCAAGTTTAAAAGCCAATTAAGCCTAAAGCAAAATACAAACAGGAAAGCAAACTACTTTCGATTCTAGGTGATAATGATAGAAAACTAAACTTACATACGTTTGCTAGTCCTTACTATATAAGTCTTTATGTCTATCTTAATTATCTTTGATTATATCTATTAGAAAGTTACACTAACCGACAGTCAAAACATGAACAACATTCATTTCCTGTCTTAGAAGTTTCTAAAACTTCTCATACTGTAATTAACGATTACTATGATTATCTAACTGATAGTGAATAACAGTATTCAACACAAATAAATAGTAATATGATAGTAATATCCCAATGAGTAGAAAAAATTAGATTTTCTGACGTTTCGTCACTTGGTGTAAGTCACTTCTTCAGAGTAAATAAATAACCAAATTAACAATAAGCCAAGTTTAAATAGTACTTTCAAAATAATTATAGTTCTGTAGCCCAAGTGTTTAACAAGTTCTTGTTAGGTAGAATAAAAAGATTTAAACGAAAATTAAGTATGTGCATTTCAACTTATAATTCTTCATCAACTAGAATGAACAATATCACGATTTTTACCATAATTTTCTGACTTACTGACTTACGTGGTTGCTCACTGCTGAGGAGTCCCATAATAGGACGAAACAGCCATCCAGTGACTCCAGGTTTTCTATGGTGGTCTAGCTTCAATTGACTCATGATTTCAACTATATATTATTCATATCGTTTGATGAAACTCTAAGCTGTTTCCAAATGATAAGAAATGTTGAGGTAAATTGAATTGTGTTTTTGAACGAATTAGGCATATACTGTAGTGTGGTATACTTATATCCATATAAGTAGTATATGGTGACGGTCAAAAATGGAATGTATTTTGGCAAAAAATCGATAAGGAAAGAACTGAAGTGAAGCGCAATTGGTAGGAAAACGCATGAACAATGATATTAGAGAAGATGGATTGATATTTACAGAAGGAACAGTTAAGATTGAGACAATTGATTGTCATTTTGCAATTTGACTGTTTGCTGTATGGTTATCAGAATTCAGTGAGAGAGTCTGTAATTTGTGTCTAAATACATTCGATTGTCCCCACTCGTGTTCTGTTCACTACAATACAAAAAAGATTTCATGAAGCCATGCCAAATTCTATCTGATAAACCTCAATAGGAGTTTAAATAACCTACTCGTGTTCTGGAATTAAATATTTTCATTTTGTTGTAACATGTTATAACTGATATTTAAGTCCATAACTAAAATGAACAATAATAATAATAATAGTTGATCAGCACTTCGCAGTGCTGAGGAGTTCCATTCTATGACGAAACGGCCGTCCAGTGCTTCCAGGTTTTCTATGGTTGTCTAGCTTCAATTGACTCATGACCTCAACTATATAAATTACTATAATATCAACAAATATCCCTTCTGATATTAATAATAATTTATAGGTATCAATACCAAGTTTCGATTTGATAATTTCAAGTTAATTGAGCATTGGGTAGATTGTTAAAAAGAAATAGTAATATATTTGTAGTATCCCAATGAGTAGAAAAAATGAGATTTTCTGACGTTTCGTCACTCATTGTAAATCACTTCCTCAGAGGATAAGTAATCAAATGTTAACATTAATCCAAGTTTAAATAGTACAACGAAACAACACAAATATTAGATGTAGTTAATCAAATATAAACAGGTCTGAATAAATCAATGTCATATCATTTCATTTCGGTCAAGGTGTTTCATAAGCGACATGTTTGTAAATTTGTGTTTGTATGTGTGCACTGTTAATACATTATAACTGATATTCATAAGTAGTTACTAAGGTATTTAAATATTTATATTATGTAATAGAACAAAATTGGTTACGCTTGAAACGCCTATCATAGGTTCATCCCTTTTGTATAATACCAAAGTATTCTTTTTTTTTTAACTCATTAGGGAATTTTCCGAAAGTCATAAAATGTAATTAATAATTCATTACTACTCATATAATTTACCAAGCTCATAAAGCCTATAACAAAATATGCACATAATTAAGTAATCATTAAAAATCTGTCTTCATAATTGTTGTCATCATCAACCATTTTATGTTATTTCGTTTAATAGTATTATAATGTGCATTACTTATATCCATATAAGTAGTATATAACGATGATGAGGTGTAGAATGTATTTCAGTAGAAAATCGATAAGGAAAGAACGGGAACGAAATGCAATTGATATGAAAATGCATGAACAATTATAATCGGAGACGATGGATTGATATTTGCAGAAGAAACAGTCAAGATTGAGACAATTGATTGATAGTTTACAAATTTTTATAGTTGAATTTATAAGTCAATTGAAGCTAGACCACCATGGAAAACCTGGAAGCACTAGATGGCCGTTTCATCCTATTATGGGACTCTTCAGCAGTGAGCATCCACGATTCAAATAGCTCATTTGGCTTTTGCCAACTTACGTCACCTATGGCGAAGACGAGATATCCGTCTATCAATTAAGGGACGAGTATACTGTACAGCAGTTTGCTCTGTTCCATTCATGGATGTGAAACATGGCCATTAGGAGTAGAAGATACTCGTAAGTAACTGGGATTTGACCATAGATGCTTTATAAATATTGCTTGCATCTACTGGCATCACCGGTTAAGCAACAGTGAGGTTAGGCAAAGTGTATTAGGTCCTACGTTGTTGCTGACTGACTGACTGACTGGCGCATCCACGATCCCGCCTCACGAGCTTCAAACCCAGGACCTATCAGTTTTGCGCGCGAGAACTTAACCTCTAAACCACTGAGCCGGCATCCGGTTGTGTTAATGTCTAAATTCAACCAATCCGCGAAATTGAGCAACCGTTCACCATCACATTCGATTGTCCCCACTCATGTACTTGTTTACTACAGTATTACTAAAAGTACTAATCATTCTATTCACACTATTAAATTGATATAACTTACATTACAGACATATATATCAGTGTCATTTTTCTTCTAATAACACAAATACTGTCAAAATCAACTATAACTTGTAAAAAAAAGGTAGATCATATTCATTCTACTTTTTAGTTAACTGTAAATAAGTCATCATTAAAATAAGTATATAAGTAGTATATAAATTAGAAACATAAATAAAAGTGATTCTAATTGACTTTTATGAAATATTTATTTCCTGGATACAAATAAACTTGTCATTTGTTATCTTTAGAAGTTATATCGATAATTAAAGGAGAGAGAGACAGAGAACATTATACTAATCCATTTACTGACTTAATCAATTTATCTATATGGAAAATAGATATCTACAGGAGGCTAGGGAAAGATTGCATTCTAAATTGGACTATCTGACCCATAAAATTATTTTTCTTTCTTTAACCCTAATTAGTCAGTAACCGAAGTTATCTAATATTTGAGTTAGTATGTGAGCTTACTATGAAGATATTTGTACTTTTCCCATTGTATTAATGAGTAATGACGAGTACTGAATACAATATTGTTATGGATTTTGTTATCATAATATTGATTTTTTGCAGTCAAATTTATGAAATTATTGTCAACAAAAAAGATAACAATGAAGGTGTTGTAATAAATCATGTGTAAGGTTTATTGTACTACTAGTGTAGTGAACAAAACACCGGTTGGGACAATCTCACTAAATTCTGATAACCATACAGTAAACAGTTAATTTGCAAAATAACAACCAATTGTCTCAATGTTAACTGTCCCTTCTGTAAATATCAATCCATCTTCTCAAATATTATTGTTTATGCGTTTTCCTACCAATTGCGCTTCATTCCTGTTCTTTCCTTGTCGATCTTCTGCCAAAATACATTCTCTGTATGACCATCACCAAATACTACTTATATGGATATAAGTAGACCACACTACACTAGTATTATGACTTTTTTATGCCCCAATTAGCTATGAACTTAGTAACAAAGTTTACTGTATGAATAAAAATGGCACACATCATACATTAATCATTTCCCAAAACCAACAGTCAGAATGTTTAAAAGATCAGACAAGTATCTAGCACTAAAAGCAAAGATGGATAGTGGCTGACAGCCGAATCTAGGACGCGCGTTTCGTCCGATTGTGGGACTCCTCAGAAGTGCGCATCCACGTTCCCGCTTCTTGAGATTCAAACCCAGGACCTACCAGTCTCGCGCCAGAGCGCTTAATCACTGGACCACTGAGCCTTCATCCAACGGTGTTAATGTCTAACTTCAACCGATCCACGAAAGTGAGCAACCGTTCACCAATTGTCTTCAGTGAGTTGTTATCTCACAATAGTGGTCTAGTGGTTAGGCGCTCGCGCGCGAGACTGATAGGTCCTGGATTCAAATTTCGGGAGGCGAGGTCGTGGATGCGAACTGCTGAGGAGTCCCACAATAGGACGAAGCGGCCGTCCAGTGCTTGCAGGTTTTCCATGGTTGTGTAGCTTCAATTGACTCATGATTTCAACTATGAAAAATTGAGTATGTACCATTCAGTTGAAATATGTTATGAAACTAACTTGAGACAATGAAACTATACAGTTAAACTTCTTTTTTTAATCCAGAATATAACTTGGAAATGTATTTTGTTCCAATCCTAAAGTTTCTATACAGTCAGTTTTTGTCTTAAGATCTATTATATTTACACTTAAGAAGGTTAGAGCCTATACAACTTATCGACACACCTTTGTTTTACCACTTATCATAAGAATTCTAGATGGTAAAAATGATAGTTTCGTTAATTATCACTTAAATATTAGCTTCATTCTTTAAAGCATCAACCAACGGAGCTTTGTATTACGATAAAATGTTAAAGTGTTACTGAAACAATAAGTTGGTCTATCTAAGATACATGTCGGGTAGTTATTTCACTTTCCACTAAAGGCCATTAAATTAATACCTGTAAGTATTGTTAACAACACTGTTACACATCAAGTCAATTAGTTCAGAAGCAAAGCAGTCGGTTACTAGTAATAATGATTGATAATTGGTTGACATTAAAAAAATATCGAACATTTTATCTTAATTCAATAACTAGATAGTAAAGAACACAACACTAGACTTAAAATTACTTGGTTTGATATTGTAATTAATCTCTGTTCCATACTATGCTTTATGCTGCCTGATTTCGATATGTTATTTAAATACAGACATTTACTAACTGTACATATTTGAAAGATACAAGTAGTGAAGGAGAACACAAATGGGGACAATCGAATATACTTGAATATAAAATTACAGAATATCTTAGTGAAATCCAAGAACCATACAGTAAATACCTCATATGCAAAGTGTCAATTGATCGTCCTTCGTTTCCACAAAAATCATTCTCTGTTTTCGTTTTCTTTTCTTCGATCTTCTTGAGCTTCAGCCATCATGCATTTCACTTTCTATTGATGATACATAGTATTATATCTGTTGACATCAGTAGAACATAGCACACCAGTACCAACTATTGAATTTTAATAAAAAAAAACTAAAAATCAACGTTTTATCATTACTTACCCCTGTTACACCCCCCCCAATGGAGCATAGGCCAACGACCAGCATTCTACAACCCACTCTGTCCTGCCCTTTCCTTTCTAGTTCTATTCAACGTTTGTTCATTCTTCTCATATCTGTCTCCATTTCTCAGCGTAATGTATTCCTTCGTCTTCCTCTTCTCATTTGACCTTCAGGGTTCCATGTGAGAGCTTGTCTTGTGACGCAGTTGGGTGATTTCCTCAATGTGTGTCCTATCCACTGAGTCATGAAACGTCAGAAAATCTAATTTTTCTACTCATTGGGATATTACAAATATATTAATTTATTTATTACGAATATTATATTACAGTCTGAAAAACATTATTCATTAATGTTTGCTATCATTAAAATAATGAGCATACCATTCGACAATTGTTATTTTGTTGGATTAAACTGAATAAGTTCTGACTACAAGTGATTCTGTTCCCGATTATGAACATAAACTAACTAACAGTATAGTGTTGTGAAGATTGTTGAATTTCATTGAAATTATGAACTGATCAATGTTAGAACACTACTGAAAACCTGGAAGTATTAGATGGTGTTTGTTTGCGCGGGTGAGACTCCCACATGCGAGTATGTAGATATGCACCGTTAAGGAATCTAATGTTAGGACCAAACGACCGTCTAGTGTTTCCATGTTTTCATTAGTGTTTTAACGTTGATCAGTTTATGATTTCGAACAAACTAACTGTTAAACAACCTAAAGAAACTCAAAATATGAAGGATAATTTAACAAGGTGATATATACATATATATATATATGTAAGTGCTAGTGATATTATCTGTAATTCCCAATAGAAGTGGGACAAGGTTCGAACCTACTACTCGATGATTTAAAATTAAGATCTTCAGTCAGAAGATCATCTCTTTGTTACTAAATTACTTCACACATTTATATTTTTGCAAAAATTGAGACAATCGTAATTTTCTTCGAAATATTTGATCTGATTATCAAGCACAATTATTTCAAATAGACTAATTCATAGTGAACAATCAGTCACTAAATTGTATATATTATTCAATTTCTTTTTAAAGTTAAAATGTTTGCCTGTGATTCTAGGTTGAACATGTTAAGCATAATATATCATAACCTAATTTACTGTGAATTGGTTGACTTCTTAGAGGCTTCTTTTTACTAATAATAAAACAGCCACAATATTAAAAGGTAGTCAGAAATCTTTATTTATATTGTGAAACTACGTAGTTATTATTTGCCCGACCGTTGCTGCTATCTTGACGTAGTGGTCGAGCTTGCCTATCGTGACAAACCAATCGAGCTATACTGACAAACAATCGTTCCTCAAGGTCCTACCATGCCAGACAGGTCGGCTGAAGAGCGGTAAGTCTAAAAGCAGCAAACCCAAGGTCCGAAGGCGAAGTCGTACTGCTGACTGTACAGAGGTGTGACGGCAGTAAGGTGTTTCCTTCAGACAACCAGTATAACAGCGATGCTGTCTTCCCACAAGGAGGGGTGAGGTTAGAAAAGGTCGATCCTAAAAATGCACACCTCGCCTCATCCCACGGATTTCTGTCTCCGGCGGTAAGGTCCTTTGAAGAACGGAGCTAACACAAAAACTACCCACAAAAAGGTCGTGTGTGACCGACCTCAAACAATTGTCCCTTGAGCACTGTGGTCACGCTCTTAGGTCACTGAGACCACTTCTAACACAATTTCCTTTTCATGTACCTCTGGAAGAACCCTTCCACGGTGTGGGCAACCGGGAAGTGGTAACTGCCCTCACACCTTTAACAGCACGCAAGATCTCTAAGACTGAGTGATTATTTTATCGGATTAAAGAAGTAATTTACAGTCTAGTTGATGAATATGTAACTTATTTTACAACCAATAGCATGATGAGGAAAACGTCAGAATTCATAACATTTATCTGTTGAATAGGTGTAATAATATGCATGGTTACATAGAAATGATTCGTTCTGAAAGCATGTGTAATACAAAATGATAAGCAACGCTGAAATCTCATTAGGAAATACAACTCAGTTAACTGTAATCCAAGAGCATAAAACGTATTTTTTGTCATTGTTGTCTGTCGCGTTTATTTTACAACCCTTCTGTTATTCCATAGTATTCCAGAAAGTTTTAAATGATGAAATTATCATTTTTCGTTTAGCATATAAAGTAGAGTAAACTTTTTGACCTCACAAGTATACTCATATTTGGTTTTTAAAACTGAAAAGACAGTATTGAGAGTTGAGCTATGGAAATCTACAGTTGACGTCTTATATTATTTCCAAATACTTAGATATTTTCTATTACGAAAAAGCTATCTTTGTAAACCCTCAAACAAACAAAATTATTTACACTATTACATATTGAAACAGCTCAACCTTATTGCATTAATGAGTCTTTCATTGACTACAAACACTACAGTATCGTGAATACGTATAATACTACTCTACTTCACTTATAAGAACATTGTGCATCAGTTCAACAATAATAATATTGTCTTAACTAAGTATTTTTCAAACTTGCAAAAGTAAGCCTGTGAACGAGAACCTGAGTGGGGACGAACGAACGTAGCATAACATTACAGAATATCTCATTAAAATATGAAAACCATATAGTGAACAGTTTTTTTGTAAAAAAACAATCAATTGTTTCAATTTAGACTATTTCTTTAACAAATATCCGTCCATAGTCTCCGATTATAATTGTTCATGCATTTTCGTACCTATTGCTTGCCGTTCCCGTTCTCTCCTTATCGATCTTCTACTGAAATACATTCTATACCTGATTATCGTTATATACTACTTATGTGGATATCAGTAACCCACACCATAGTAATACTTCAATAAAAAGATATTTTCCTATGAATTTCAATTCATACATTACAATTCAGACTCTTTATCTCAGTTCATAAAATGTTGATTTAAGCTGATTAATAGTAGAAAAGAAAAAACAAAAAAATAAAAAAATAAAAAAACGAAAAAACAAAAAAACGAAAAAAACAAAAAAACAAGAAAACAAAAAAAACAAACTTAAATCCGTTCAATTTAACACTTTCTATTAAAAATAATGAACATTAAAAAACACACTGAAAGGGGATAAGTTAAACATTTCCGAATAATTAGAGAAAAAAATTATTTTTTCATGTTTTTTTTCTCGTTTTTTTTATGAACTGACAAAAACTACAAGTTCATACTTAATAAAAATCTATAAAGTAAAATAAAAAAATTTTTTTTGAGGAAAAAACTTTTTTCATGACCTTAAGTTAAAAAAAAGGAAAACAAAAATAATTGCTGTAACCCTTAATAAACTAATAGAAAAAAGAAAGAAAAACAATTGATTCTATCACAAGGGGGGTTTTGTGGAGATCTTAGTAATTTTATATAGTTAAGATCATGAGTCAATTGAAGCTAGACTATCATGAGAAAACCTGGAAGCACTGGATGGCCGTTTCTTCCTATTGTGGAACTCTTCCGCAGCAGTGCACATCCACGATCCCACACTCGCGAGATTTGAATCCAGGACCTACCAGTCTTGCGCCAGAGCACTTAACCAATAGACCACTGAGCCGGCCGGCATCCGATGGTGTTAATGTCTAACTTCAATCAATCCACGAAATTGCGCGATCAACTTCCATTGTACTGAGGCAGATACCTGTCTCTACATGACAATTGGTTCTAATTGATTTACACAATTTTTTTATAAACTTTTATTTTAATTATAAAAATGATTATTTATTTTTTATAAACTCCACCTGTAGATCATCTAGTGTTACTACTGGTCCCAAACCCGGTTAAAGGAGGATGGTTTGGTATGGGGTTAGCGACCCCATCCCGTAGAAAAACTAACTCGCAAAAAAAACGCTAACCATAAAAAATAATTCAAACCATATAAACTCTGTCCTAGGAGTTGAAAGAATAATTATGATGCCTCATGATGAAAGCCTAGATTTTTCGGAATTCACGAGGCCGATGCCCCTTATTTTTTATAAGAAAAAATCGGAAAGTTATGGCAATAAACTATTCGTAATTATAAGCGAAGATGAATAGTGGTTAGAAGTGAAATCCACGACGCGCGTTTTGTTCTGTGTGGGACTCGTCAGCTGGATGTATCTGCATCTCACGGTTAATGTTTACCCTGCGGATCGAATCCAGTACCGTTCGCTTCAAACACCATCACGTTATCCACTCAGTTACTGAGTCCTGATAGTCACTTGCTTGTGTAATGGGGTGAAATTTAAATGCACTTCGTAATGTTTACTTGCATCTTCCCATTGATGTTTAGGACTGTAATTGATCAGTCTGTTATTGGCATATGTGCACCCTGTGCATATTGCCTCCATATAGCCTTAGTTCACAAGCATTCTCAGCAAAGATGGATAGTGGTTAGCAGTAGAATCCAGGGCGCGCGCTAAAAATTTATTTAGTAATATAGTCGTAAAAATAATATGATTGTGGTAAATAATAATGCCTTTCTATGAACTATAATAAGGGACACTTCTTGTTTACATGTATAAAGTGTTTTCAAATATTGAAAATGTTGGAGCATAACTGTAAAAAAAAACATTTTAAAATACTGTTGTTTTTTCTTCGAAGATATGTTGCAATTATTCACTCATAACATTCAAGTTCTAGGGTAAAAGCTGCACATAAGTTTAAAAATAGAGCAGTCGTTACATGAATTGAAGATCCTCAATTCAGTTTCTGGTAATAACATGACCACCTACCAATTAAAGTTTGTTAAACCAAGACAAAATAACTACTTCGTGATTGTTATTCGTCAATAATACCTCAGTTAAAGTTAGCCCATGATGAAGACTTCAAACATATGATTTATTAAACTTTGATATTCAATTAAAAAGAATAAATCAAAGCACTTACATTCTTATTTAGTTGACTATATTAAATATTAATTAGTTAGTTGATGACTTATTTACATAGTTGAAAGCGTAAGTCAATTGAAGCTAGACCACCAGGGAGAACCTAGCTTCAATTGACTGACGCTTTCAACTATGAAAATACTAAATCTCCCCAAAAAAACCCGCTTCCGATGACTTATTTAGTCAATTATTCATTGAACTATAAGTTTTGATGTTGTACAATATCGTTTTTTCTAAACAAGAAAAAACTAACTGTAACTTATTTGTTAAATTATCACAATTACTCGAAGTAATTTAGTTGCTTTCAAATAGAATGAGTTTCTTTTCTTAGTAAACATGAAAAACCAGTCTAGTTTTCGAGCGTGTTGACTGCTTCACTTATCTTGGGAGACTCATCAACCCTTGTGATCTGGTGTGTGACGAAATCTCAGTACGGATACAGAGGGTTCGTCTAGCTTTCACCAGCTTGTGTCATTTATGGCGTAGGCGAGATATCCGTCTAGCAACCAAAGGAAGGGTTTACGGCACAACAGTTCTTTCCGTCCTACTTTATGGATGTGAAACATGGCCGGTAAGAGTAGAGGATATTCGTAGGCTGCTAGTTTTCGATCATAGATGTCTTCCAATCGTTGCTCTCATATCCTGCGACCACCGAGTAAGTATTGCAGTTGTTGGGAAACGGGTATCAGGTAAGGATGACAAATCGATTGATGAAGTAGTGAAGCTTGATCAGTTGAGATGGCTGGTGTAAACTACCTGGTTAGGATCCACGAGATGATAGCAATCGATGGTTAGAGACCTTGAGTGACATGGCTCAAAATCGTTTACAATAGAGCAGATGCATCCACTCTTTGTGTCCTCCCAAATTCTAATCTTCTGAAATCTTCATGTCCCTTTCTCTTTTCTTCTCTTTCCAAAATTATTTCACTATATTATACTGCTTGAATAACATCTTCAAACCTTAATCATTTGGATTACTACTTATACTCTTACTACTTCTACCACTTTGGGATTGGAATCGCTAACTACATCTCTGGGTAAATGTGGTATGGCGACTCGACCTGATGTGTGTACGTACGAAGTTCTACGTTGTGACTGATTGACTAGGTAGCTGCATATATATATATATATATATATAATTCTCAAAACAATGTATTTGAACAGGTTTCCGTTTCTTACTTCTTGGTCGATCGTAACGATAAATATTAAATGATCTCCAGTTAGAAGTTAGCAGTCAAGTCAATTGACATCTGAATAATTTACATTCTTTTCGCTGCATGTCGCAAGCAACCACGATATCTCTGATTAGACCTTTTGTAACTTGTACAACGAAAGGTTGTACACTTTTCACAAACGTAACTGAATAGGTTATGGAATTAATAGTCATAATGATATATTAAAACAAATAAAAATTGGATAACTTATTGAAATATCTAGATGACAAGAACAGGTAGCGCAGATGTTTAAACAAGCCGCCAATCAATTTATATATATCTAAGTTTTAACATAAATTCAATTGTGTATAATTATAATCTATGCTGGATTTTGACATATTATTCTTTTTACCTTAATACACCTTATTATCTTTAAGTTATGTCAATAAAAGTATATTCCTTTTCCTTCTAACTTAAACATTATCCGGTGTATAGCTTTACATTGTTTTTAATTGTTTGCAAAAAAATAGTAGTAGTAGTAGTAGTAGTATATTTTAGCAGTAGTATATTTTCACTTTTCCGCCATAACAAAAAATATGACAGAATAGATTACTTTTTGTTATCTGATTTTATTAATAAACAATTAAATAAGAAACAGTGTCATTTTATAGGTGCAAACTAAATAATCAGTATAGATTAGATTGTAAACTATTGACTGATAAAGAAAGAAGAAATAAAACAGAAATCAAACTAAAGGATTTTATCAGAAGTTTTATGGATATGATAGTGAATTTAATAGTTGAGATCATGAATCGATTGAAGTTAGACAATCATGGAAAACCAAGAAGCACTGGATGTTCGTTTCGTCCTATTGTGGGACTCCTCTGATACTAATCAATATATGCTCACTAGTGACTGGCTCCATGAGGTCTTTTCTGGAGTTCTAGTGAGAAGCAGTGACCAGTAGAGTTCAACTGGGTCTGCTGTAAGATGGTAACTCACTGAAGACGATGGTTTGGGAGTCCTCAGCAGTGCACATCCACGATCTCGCCTCGCGAGATTCGAACCCAGGACCTATCAGTTTCGCGCGTGAACGCTTAACCCCTAGAACACTGAGATTTCATTTTAGATTATTTAAAAATCATTTTTACAATGAATATGCTATGATTATGATTACCTATAGTGGACAACTACTTATCGCATATATGTCTTTGAATAATTGTATTATGAAAAAACTTTAATTTATAATCGCACCAATCAGATTTAATATAGTAGATTTTAAATTTTAGCGCTAAGTTTATCTGTCTATAGGACTAAATAACATTTCAGTATTATAGTTGATGTCAGTTTGTGATAAAAAACCTTGGATTAGCAACTGAAATCGATTTGAATGTAAATCCAAGTCTTAATTTACCCGTCGTCAGTAGTTATAACGCATGATAATAAATCAAAGATCACAATAAAGCTAATGATAAGAGAAAACACGAATATGAATAGTTTAGTTACGTAACAATTGTACAATAGGAAATAGGCATAATACACTGGTCGATAAATAGTCCTTAGAGTTACCATTCATAATTCACCAGGGGATATAACACCTCCCTTTTTTGAGAAATTGGGAGTTGACATCCGGATTTTAAATTTCTCGAATTCATCCTCCCCCACGAAAGACTGTTGGATCCTCATGTACCCAAGTTACCATTATTGTGACATTATTTAAAACATATTCGTCATATTTAACAGAGAATCCACCAGAACTGATTAGATCGTGAGGATCGAAGACGTTCGATTTGAGGTCACCAGCGTCTGATTCTTCTGAAACAGTTTCCTTGAATTTACTCGGAACCTCATTAGTAGATAATGAATCATTAGGATAATCAGTATCTATGAAAGTTGTATTGGATTCTTGATTATCATTTAATGCATCCGATATTTTTCTCCCATTTTTATAAGAGATTTGAACAGGAACATATGAATTAGCAAAATAATCGGGATCTAGCAGAACAATTAAATAATCTTGATCATTAGATTCATTAGAAAAATTTTTTGCATCGTGACTGGTTTGATTTGGCGCCACTGTATTCACTATACTGCTCGGTTTGTTTCCCATTTCTTCATGCGCGGGTACTGCAGCACTTTCATAAGCATTTAGCAAGACATTGTCTTCCTGTGAACAGAATAATTCACTGTTTGCACGTCCTTTTTCAGGAATAACAGGATTTGGACCGTTTATAGGGCATGTATCTGAAACACGTAGTACTGGACTACTGGGCTGATCATGTATAACTGCTATTGCTTCGTTTAATTTACTGTTTGTCATGGATTCATTGAGGCTTTCACTGGCATATTCATTCATTCTGCAATCGATTTCCAGCTCTGTACGCAATTTAGAAATCAATGCGTCAACTTCCGTTGTACCCCCAAAACATGGGTGATTCAGCAGCTTCGCGTGTAACTTGCCAATGAAATCTGATTGACTTTTTCTAAAACGCTGCTCTTGTTGCTGGATTAGCAACTGAAATCGATCAGAAGTTAGAGCCATTTTGTTTACCCGTCGTCAGTAGTTATAACGCATGATAATAAATCAAAGATCACAATAAAGCTAATGATAAGAGAAAACACGAATATGAATAGTTTAGTTACGTAACAATTGTACAATAGGAAATAGGCATAATACACTGGTCGATAAATAGTCCTTAGAGTTACCATTCATAATTCACCAGGGGATATAACAAACTCTTAACCTTCATTTAACCCTATTAAATAGATGGACATTCTCCAAGTCACTTATCCATTACTTAAAAATCATTCATAAACTTTATAGTTTTACCAAGTTATTAGATGCATAAAGTTATAATCACTATTATTATTGATTTACATTTTGCAAACTTTCTGTCAATGAAGAGTCATTCATTCATTTGAAACCTTTGAAAAATATTTAAAATGTTTACATATTTCAATTTTTCCCCCAGTTCTTTCGACCAATAACTCTGATGATGAAATAAATTAATATAATGTAACAGAAAATAATTAAATATTCATTCATAGACTTTATAAGCAAAGATGTATAGTGACTAGCAGTGGAATCCAGGTGGCTATTAGGACTCAGTAGCTAAGTGGACAATTATGGAAAATCTGTAAGCACTGGATGGCCGTTTCGTCCTATTGTGGGACTACTCAGCAGTGCATATCCACGATATCACCTTGCGAAATTTAAACCGATGACCTATCAGTCTAGCGCGCGAACGCTTAACCTCTAGACTACTGAGATGGCTAGCATCCAACGGTGTTAATGTCTAACATCAACCGATCCACGAAATTGTTTTAGCAATATTGTTATCTAAAATAATTTTTATATAAAAAATTCCCATCAACATTTTGAACTAGAAAAAAACATTTAAATACTGGATTCCTGGATTCCACTGCTAGCCACTAACCGTCTTTGCTTACAATGCTTGTGAAATAAGGCTATATCGAGGCAATACGCATAGTATGCACATATGCCAAATAAACAATACTAAGTAAATTTCAACTTCATCCCATTGCATAAGCAAGTGGCTATCAGGACTCAGTAGCTGAGTAGATAACGCGATGGTGTTTGAAGCGAAAGGTACTGGGTTCGAGTCCCAGAATGAACATCACCTCTGAAATGCAGGTACATCCAGCTGACAAGTTCGAAATAGGATGAAACGCGCGTCGTAGATTCCACTTCTAGCCACTATCCATCTTTGCTTACCATGCTTGTGAATTTAGGCTATATCGAGGCAATACGCACAGTATGCACATATATCAATAAGAGACTGACCAGTTGCAGTCCTAAACATTAATGGAAAGATTCAAACAAACAATACTAAGTTGAATTTAAACTGGGTTTATTTCTTGTTTTTTTATAATGGTCAAAATGTCAGTTTTGAAGAATTAACACATCCTTCATTTTGTAATGATACTTAGCTTACAAATGATCAACATTTACGATAGTTTTGGTCCAAAGATTACGTGAACGTTATAATCAACTTTGATCCATTAGTTCAAGCTGTATTCTTTGTAAACGTTGAATAAGCAGTTTTTCGTCTCATATATATGATAGTATAATGTTACTTATGTAAACAAAACAGATATTGTTTACCAAAACAATGAACTTTATACTGTTGTTGAATATTGTAAACCAGCTACGAATGTCTAGCGGACAGCATAGCTGATATAAGTTCATAAGTTGAAATGTTTTGTTAAAACACTAGTTTATGCTAACCTCAACTGATCAGATAAAAGATTGAGCTCAAAAAAAAACCACTGCCTACCTCCAAAGGCGATTTCGACTAATGTAAAAGTAGATTAGGGAAATATTAAACTTAGGCTAACCAAGATATAATATCAGTTCACAAAGTCACTTACTGTTAGTTCTAAACGTAGTAGTGCATGTAGACTAACTGATTTAGGTCTAGGCGATTATCGTAATCAATAGTTGAAGATGTTGGATACAATAGCTCAATATCGATCGCAATATTGCAGTTGCATTCAATATTTGTTTCCCTCAAGTCTTGAGTTTTAAAATTCTTACTTCAATCTCCAGAATTCATCCCTTCTTCTCAAGTCATTGTCTATAATGAATGTTTTCTTCTACTACTAATACTATTGCTATCTCAATTACTTTAGCCCTTTTCTTAATATTTTCATCTCACTGTTCCGATATAATGTCGCAGCTTAAACTGACATACATGTATACCAGGTTCTGCGTCATTTCTGATTGTATAAGTAACGAATAGATTGTTATTGTATTCTATTGAGATCAAGTAGTTATTAAACACAACATTATAAAGCAAACTAATTATCTAGTCACAACTACTCAATCTATACTAGAACGTTACATTAATTTTGAAAGTCGTAGAAGTATAGCTTCTGAAGGTGTTTTGTATCTAATAATTAAGACAGTTTTATGGCTTCATGCTTATACTGTTAATATGGGTCACATAAAAAAAACTGGGTTTGAATTTCGAATAATTTGATAATAGTACTTTTAACACTTATTATGCCATATTTTACAATTCTAAATTAATTTATTAATAACTGAAAAATTCTTTAGTTATCAGAAAGAGTTCAAATCTTGAGAGGAGGGATCGTGGATGAGAACTGCCGATGAGGAGTCCCACAATAGGACGAAACGGTCATCTAGTGCTTCCAGGTTTTCCATGGTTGTCTAGCTTCAATTGATTCATGATCTCAATTATTAAAATCATTAAAAAATATCAAATATTTTATTTTGTTTTCCGTCAACTCAATATACACAAAAATATGCTAATTCATTGATCATTTTAATTATTTTCTGGAAGTTTCTGATTCTCGAAGCTGAATTACCTTCCATTTTTTTAAGATCCAGTTTTCATTACAGACTGATATCAGTTGTAGAGTTATAATTCCTCGGTAATTCCATAATTTAGTCATTTCCCAATATAGGTACTCCTAAATCACTTCATATATATCCTGTGAAACAGCAAGTTCACATAATGCTGAATCAAAAGCTAAATAAGGAATGTATTTGGTATAATTTATTCTAGTAATTCATTTAAGTAGATAAAACATCAAAGATGATAAAATTTAGATTGGATTAAGTGATCGGTTAAGTGCTCCGGCGCGAGACTGATAGGTCCTGGGTAAGAATCTCGAGGGTGCGGGATCGTGGATGCGCACTGCGCACTGAGGAGTCCCATAGTCGGACGAAACGGCCGTCCAGTGCTTCCAGGTTTTCCATGGTGGTATAGTTTTAATTAACTCCTGATTTCAACTAAAAAAAATACTAAATTCTCCACAAAACCCCTTCTGATGGATTAAAATAGACAATTCAATTCCTTTGTGTTTCAGCTTACATAGTTCATATAGATATAGTAAGGTAAGCTAATAGACAAAAAAGAGAATGGAGTAGGCGATAAACAGTCAAGAACACAAATGAAGCATACACAAAGAGTACAAGTACAGAACTAACAAGGATACAAATAAAAATGACTCATATGTTATATACTGTCCGACTCAACAAGTTAAAGCTTCTCAAAAGTAATATTATGAGTGCTGAAATTAATTCTTAAAATATATAATAAAAAAATTTATTTATGATTTCAACTTTATAAAATTACTAAAATCTCCATAAAACCTCCTTCTGATAATGATCATACGCTCACTAGTGACTGGCTCCAACAGGTATTTCCTGGAGTTCTAGTGAGAAGTAGTAATCAGTGGAGTTCAACCAGGTCTGTTGTGAAATAGCAACTCACTGTAGACAATGGGGAACGGTTGCTCAACTTCGTGGATTGGTTGAAGTTAGACATTAACACCGTTGGATGTCGGCCGGCTTAGTGGTCTATCGGTTAAGTGCCCGCGCGCATGACTGATAGGTCCATGGTTTGAATCTCTAGAGTCGGGATCGTGGATGCGCACTGCTGAGGAGTCCCATAATAGGACGAAACAGCCGTCCAGTGCTTTCGGGTTTCAACTATATCGAATAAAAACGTTAGATGAAATCATTTTATATTGATCTTATATCAGGCACTGTGGATTAACGATGATTCCATATTGTCATAACAAAAGATAAATTATTAAAGTTTAATGAATACCACGTCACACTGTCTGATTTTTCTCGGTTATTGATGCTCTTAATATTTTTTTACTGTCCATTAACCAGAATTACGGTGATTTCAACGATTTCTGCCTTCTATCAGTCTACATATAAATTTATAGTAGTTTGAATAAAAACATCCAATTTATTTCAAATTCAAATCCATAAAAGTTTGTTTTTTATGGATCTCAATGGTAGACAAGTTTCCATTATATGGAACTTAACATAGAAACTAATAACTTTTCAATTAACTGACAACTCAATTGACAAAATTAAAATCGCTTTAATAACTTTTGTTTGAATAGAAAAACAGATGATCAGCAACCGGAAAAAAATAATGATACGTTTAAATGAAAAATAAATTGACTAGGCAGTGCGCATCCACGATCCCTCCTCGCAACATTCGAACCTAGGACCTGCCAGTCCCGCGTCAGATAGCTTGACCGCTAGACCATTGAGCCGGCTGTCATCCAACGGTGTTAATGTCTAACTTTAACCAATCCACGAAATTGAGCAACCGTTTATCAATTGTCTCCAGTGAGTTGATATCTCACAACAGACTCGGTTGAACTCCGCTGGTCACTGCTTCTCACTAGAACTCCAGGAAATATCTCTTGAAGTCAGTCACTAGCAAGCATATGATTATAACCAGAAAGGGTTTTGTGAAGATTTCAGTATTTTCATAGTTGAAATCATGAATTAATTGAAGCTAGACAACCATGGAAAACCTGGAAGCACTGGATGGCCGTCTCGTCCTATTGTGGGACTTCTCAGCAGTGCGCATCCATGATCCCGACTCTCGAGATTCGAACCCAGGACCTACCAGTCAATTTTCACTTCATTTATAGGGGTGTATGTATTCCTATTGTTGATGTTAAGGTATTCAATTAATTACTGTATATTGGGAGATGTATATATCTAAACAGATTCCCTTGATATTATCATTTAATCGCAAGTTTTTACTAAAACTGGATAGTAAACAAGGATGGAACTCATAAGACTAATCGATTGTAGTCCTTAACATTAACAATAAAAATATAAAGACCTTTTAAAGTAAAGTGAAAACTCACTATCTTTTTCACTATATTGTCAGTCAACTTCTGTCATAGTTACTGGTTGGAATTTTATTCATTTAGTCCAATGTTTCATTTCTTTAACTAAATACATTGAAAAAGAAGAAAGGTGATTCAGCAAAGAAAATTTTCTTTTCGACGATTTCGTCTACTTACTTTGTACTCTCCTATTCATAGTTAATTTTATTTGCTAAATGGTTCTCCGAATCTTACGCTGTCCGGTTGTCCAAACGATTACAGAAGTCAATCAAAAGTTCAGTCTTGGAGCACCTAGCCAATCCTCCTTTAAAAGTATACATACATTTAGAAGAGTGGAATCAATAAGAATCCAAATGAAAAACTTATGTATAGAAGAGGTTATTGCTATCCACCAATTTAAGCCTAACCTTTGCGTACAAAAGTAGTATGTTCATTCCCTCATTCTTCCATGACCATAACCTCCTTTTCTACCTTCCACAATCTGTCTATTTTATTTATTCTGACTTACTTTACCAATCCTGCTCCTTTCCCATTATTTTTACGACTATTAATTAGCAATTATTACAACTTTTAACAGTTTTCCTCTTAATAACTATTAAATGGACGATTATTTTACCTTACTGCTTTTTCATTAGCCCATTATTACATAATTTTCTTTCAATATCTGAATTTTAATTCTTGAAAACATACCACTTCAAGTTCTTTTCAATTAATAAGCACCTTTCTATATCACCAAAGAACAATATTTTAGCAAATAAAATTGACTTTACATAGTCAAGATCATGAGTCAATTGAAGCTAGATCACCATGGAAAACCTGGAAGCACTGGATGGCCATCTCGTCCTATTGTGGGACTTCTCAGCAGTGCGCATCCATGATCCCGACTCTCGAGATTCGAACCCAGGACCTACCAGTCTCGCGTCAGAGCACTTAACCACTAGACCACTGAGCCGACCGCAATTCAACGGTGTTAATGTCTAACTTTAACCAATCCACGAAATCGCGCGACCAACTTCCATTTTACTGAAGTAAATACCTGTCTCTACCTGACATGGATTAGCTCCACTGGTCACGACTTCTCGCTAGAACTCCAGGAATCATCTCATGGAGCCAGTCACTAATGAGCATATGATCATTATCAGAAGGGGGTTTTGTGGAAATTTTAGTAATTTTATATAGTTAGGATCATGAGTCATTTGAAGCTAGATCACCATGGAAAACCTGGAAGCACTGGATGGCCGTTTCGTTCTATTGTTGAACTCCTCGGCAGTGCTCATCCACGATCCTGCCTCGCGGGATTCGACTATAAATACGATTGTCTAGCATCAGTTATTGAAATCGTCGAAATGAAAATTTTCTTCGTTGAATTGCTTTCCTTCTTCTTCTTCAATGACACAATAGATTCTTTCATATAACTACATTTGATTTGTGTTGACATTATGTAGGACATTCACCTCTATGAACTAGGTTTTCGTGAGATGATCAAGAATTAGGTAAAGTTAAACCGATTCGAGTGGATATCTAGTTGGTGAAATATGTTAATCGACATAAATGTATCTCAGCTGTTCTAGTTATTTATGTGTAAGGTAAGTTATTTTTCGTTCCTTAGAAAATCAACAGGGAAACGTAAAAAACACTCCCGATATATATGTCTTCTTTCATCTAATAATTTTAACCTCTGAACTCATTTCTTTTTTTTTTCTTATTTTTTGTAGGTTTCTGCGATTATTATTGGTTGTATTCTGTTGTGGTTTCATTTTGTGTCAAATGATGAATAGTCGATACGGAGAGGCAGATTATCGTAATGAAGATCTTGATAGATATAATGCATTCTATGATGATGATCCTAATTACATTCAAAAACGTGTTCAATTTCTACGTCTTGGTAAAAGATTAGCCAGGAAATCTGCTTATCCTTATGTTGGTTAAATATTATGCTGATTTCTTTAAAAAAAAGCAACCTACAGAAAACAACTGTTTAACAAAAAGATAACTTTTTAAAATGAAACTAAATTAATATATATATATAAGTAATTATTTACTAAACTCTGTCTTTTTATTCTAGTATTCAGGGTAGCACATAGTTGAGATGAGATGATGGTTGAAGGTAGTCAACAAGAAATCCTGGACCTAGGTTTGTGCTACTTGGCACTCGTTAGCAAGGTATACCTGTAATCTTGAGGGAACCAATAAATGAAAATAAATAAAAATGAAACTAAGTTCACTAGATTATATAAACCTGAAGCTATATGTGCTCAATAACCAAGTGTATAACGCATATAAGTGAAGAGAATTAAGTTTGAAATTAAGAATGGATTTTAACTCTAGGATCCAGGTGTATTGAGTCAACCCCACAATGGAGCATAGGCCACCGACCAACATTCTCCAACACACTCTATCCTACACCTTCCTTTCTAATTCTATCCAATTTTTGTTCATTCTTCTCATGTCTGTCTCCATTTCTCGGTGTAATGTGTTCTTTGATCTTCCTCTCCTACTTTGGCCTTCAGGATTCCATGTGAGAGCTTGTCTTGTGACGCATTCGAGTGATTTACTCAATGTGTGTCCTATCCACTTTCAGCGCTTCTTCCTGATTTCTTCCTCCAATGAAATCTGGTTTATTCTCTCCCACAGTACGTTGTTGCTGATAGTGTCTGGCCAACAGATCCGAAGTCTTTAGCGTAGGCAACTGTTAATAAACACCTGTATCTTCTGGATGATGGCTTTCGTAGTTCACTATGTCTCCGCCTCATACAGTAGAACTGTCTTGACATTTGTATTGAAAATTCAGATTTTAGTGTTGATTGACAATTGTTTTGAGTTCCAGATGTTCTTCAGTTGTAAATATGGAAGATAATAAATATAGATTTCTAAAAAAATCATGGTTAGCCTAAAAACTAAACAATAATTAGGGAGAACCATGTTGTCAAAATTTAAGCAGCTTTTATATCCAAATAATCATACTCTATATGTTTACATTTTAACTTTACAGAAGATGAAATCATGTATTATGTTCAGTCCTAGCTCATTTCTTCTACACTTATGCTCTGTCATTTTGAGATATGTGATCGTTTTAACTAATTCACTTTTACATATAGTATAATTATCAATTTATTGACACATAAAACATATAAATGGCACTTCTTATGTTTGTTTCAAAACCAAAGCAGTGATCAGTGGAGTTCAACTTATTCTGTTGTGAGATAGTAACTCATTGAAGACAATTGTGGGTGTGTCGTTCAATTTCATGGATTGGTTGAAGTTAGACATTAACACCGTTAGATGCTGGTTGGCTCAGTGGTCTAGAGGTTAAGCGTTCACGAGTCAGACCTAAGTCCCTAGATTCAAATCTCGCGAGATAGGATCGTGGATACTCACTACCAAGGAGTCTCACAATAGGACGAAACAGCCATTCAATGCTTCCAGATTTTCAATAATGATCTAACATCAACCGATTCATTATTATTCATTTAAAGATAATACACATAAAAAAACGAGGTAACTTGGAAGTAATAATAAAACATTTACATAATAAAAAGGGGATATTTTTCCCTAATATATAAAATAATGTTTTTTATATATCATACAAACTCCTTCTCTTTGTGAACATCTGCTTTAATTTGTTATTTGTAAACAATAGTTTAGATAAATCATACTCTTTCCCTAACCCCCTAACCCCTATGTTTTTTTTGCTTATCATTTATATCACTGATAGAATTGTTGTTTCTATATGAAAACACTAAATGATTAGAAGGATTAAAAGTATTATCTATGATAATAACAATATTGAAAAGGATGTTATTTAATGAATACAATCGACTGTCAATTGATTATGTCTAGTCAATTTTGATTAGTATCTATAACTTTTTTAGAATAAAAAAAAAGAAGGGGTATGAATACAAAGCAAAGTAGATCAGTCAATAAGTAATTACCGAAAAAAAAAGTTATTATTTTTATTGTTAATGATAAAGTTAATCCTTATTCACAGTGGAGATAGACTTTGTCTATCAATGGAATCCAAGAAACGAGTTTCATCCTAGTTAGAACTCATCAAGTGTATGAACCTACATCCTAGTGTTAGTGTTTATTTTGTTTGTCGCTTGAAGCTGAAAGTAGTAGTGTAGTATGGTCTACTTATATCCATATAAGTAGTATATGGTGATGGTCAGACAAAGAATATATTTTGGCAGAAGATCGATAAGGAAAGGAATGAAATGAAGCGCAATTGGTAGGAAAATACATAAACAATGAAATTAGAGAAGATGGACTGATATTTACAGAAGTAACAGTGGAGATTGAGACAATTGGTTGTTTTTTTGTAAATTAACTATTGACTGTATGGTTATTAGAATTTACTGAGATAGCCTGTAATTTGTGATTAAATACATTCGATTGTCCCTAGTAGTGTTTTTGTTCACTACAGTGGATGAGAATTTAAGAATGAATATGAACTCTGGGTTTCAGGAGCATTCAGACGACGAGTCCCAATGATAAGACTAATTCAACATTTTGGATTCCACTACTAAACTTAATCCATCACTTATATAAAACCTGTGATAAAATGACTAAATAGAGGGTATCGCTACAGTATGTACGTATATCAACTGAGAATGATCATTCATACTTCTTGTCTAAGTAAGTTGTACTAGAGGATTTGTGTTTCAATTCTGAATGTATGTATGAAAACAAACAATCCATCATTTCCCATATTTTATTACTTGTTCTAATGTTCACCACTAGCAAGTGAAGGTAATTAAAATTTGGTACCCAAATAATATTCAGTATAACAGTGATGAATCATTAAAAGGTAGAATATTTTGATTCTTTCTGTACTATATATATATATATATGCCTCCAAATGCCCTGGTACGGTCAAGAGTGAGGAGAGTACGCTCTCCCTCTCAAAATGCTCTCACATGGCCATGCGTATATAGCTTCTGCCAGCAAAGTCCTACTCACTGCCTTCTCGTGGCGAGGATGTTGTTTATGAAATTGAGAGGACAAAACACGAATGTCCAGTGCTTTGACCGGGTTGGTGAACACGGTGCGTTCACCTAGGGAAGTTGGAAAACTCTCATTCCAAACCAATGGTCTACACGGGCCCCAGTATCCTGAGGGAACAAATGGCGTATGAATCAATCGTTGGTCACCGACTACCATGGGACTGCATCTCCTCACGATGCTCCACTGCTTTGTGGATCAGACTTTTAAGTCAAAGGCTCCGGGTGTGGCCCCCTAAGAAACGCACCTGTTTCAGTTTGGGCATCTGGTCAGTATCATAGCCCTCAAACAAATCGAATGAGATTTGTGTGGGGCATATATATCTGGTGCCTCTTTGTACCAATATTTATGTGTTTAAATATATATATATGTATACGCTATCTTTATTGGCAGAGGTTCAAAAATCTCACATATATTGATTCATCTTCATTATTTCTTCATAAAGACTTTCATGACAAAGGTCAATTATTCTGTGGCTAATACAGACGATTCATAGGCAATAAGAAGAATGTTCATAACTTTCAAATTACTAACATGATTACACAATAATAGTTTAGTAATCATAGTATCATTATAAGTACGAGATTGCAGCAACTCTACTCAAATTAAGAGAACTACGATAAATAAACGTAAACTTTAATGATTTGCAATTTCTTGAATATCTAAATTAAAGTTTATTCACATGAATCAATTTTATAAATACAGCATTTTTCTAATATATCTCTAATTAAAACTTAATTGAGACATTAACACCATTAGATGCCGACTCATTGGTCTAGAGGTTAAGCGCTCGCGTGCGAAACTGATAGGTCCTGGATTTGAATCTCACGAGGAGGGATCGTGGATGCGCACTGCTGAGGAGTCCCATAATAGGACGAGACCGCTGTCAAGCAGTGCTTCCATGTTTTCCATGGTTGTCTAGCTTCCATTATTTCATGATCTCAACTATTAAAATTATTTCATTTATGATAATAAGATCTTCCGAAGAATATGCTCAATAAAATGTTTTTCAGTTTGAAGTTCATCCAAGCTAAAGGTAAATGTTTATTCAAATTAAAAACGGTGAATATTGGACATGAACATTTATATATAAAAACAAAAGATCTACTAGACTGGAAATGGGGGGTAAGAGTAAACAAGGATAATAATAATAATAATAATAATGTGAAAACATTTTGAAACCTAATCACTCTGGATAATAAGCCAACATTACCAGGGTAGCTTTAAGGTGAGAATTTTCGTATGGTTAAGACTTTAATAAATCTTAGTGTACGCCCTTTTTCATCAAGAAGATATAGGTGTTTATTAACAGTTGCCTACGCTAAAGACTTCGGATCTGTTGGCCAGACACTATCAGCAACAACGTACTGTGGGAGAGAATAAACCAGATTTCATTGGAGGAAGAAATCAGGAAGAAGCGCTGAAAGTGGATAGGACACACATTGAGTAAATCAATCGAATGCGTCACAAGACAAGCTCTCACATGGAATCCTGAAGGCCAAAGTAGGAGAGGAAGATCAAAGAACACATTACACCGAGAAATGGAGACAGACATGAGAAGAATGAACAAAAATTGGATAGAATTAGAAAGGGAGGTGTAGGACAGAGTGTGTTGAAGAATGCTGATTGGTGGCCTATGTTCCATTGGGGTTAACATGCGTAAGTAATTAAATAAGTAAGCATACGTCCTTTTATACTTTTATATAACACCACAAAAGCCGAGATTAGACCAATCTTATGACCTGTTTCAATTATATGTTTGGCAATAAAGGATGATGGATGTTTATTCTCTACTCTTATCTGGTCACTTGATTCTATTTGTTTCCTTGTCTCCATTTATTCCCCCCCCCTCCGCATTTCTAGTCTAGTTGACCTCTTATTTTTATATATAAATGTTCATAACAAGTATACTATGTGTAATCAGATTGTTCGAAATGTATTACGCTAATATCTCATCATATAATTCTGATAATCTTCATCTTCTTATTACTAAACTATTGAAATTTATCAAACGAACTAATTGCTTTAAATTTATAGATTTTAATTGAAAATTATTTTTTTTCTCCCCCCCCCCCTCCCAAAAAAAAAAGAAAAAAAAAATACTTGAAAATCTTTCCATTGAATTAATTGTGTCATTTTATTCTCTCTCTATATATAGAGAAGCTTTTGAAAAATATCAAAAGTACATTTAAGCTTATTATTTTTATTATTTGATTATGAAATATTCTTCAAAATAGTATGATCTGTGAACTCTTTAACTATATAACAAAAACCAGAGAATAATTTGATAATAGTACTTTTAATACTTATTATGCCATATTTTATAATCCTAAATTAATTTATAAATAACTGAACAATTTTTTAGTTATCAGAAAGGATTCAAATCTTGAAAGGAGGGATCGTGGATGTACACTATTGTGGAGGAGTTCCACAATAGGATGAAATGGTCGTCAAGCAGTGCTTCCAGGTTTTCCATGGTGGTCTAACTTCAATTGACTCATGATTTCAACTATTAAAATTCTTTGATTGTATACACAAATTAACTTTGTGATGAAATCACATGTCATATATAAATATTTTTACATCCTTATTTATCTTAAGTTATAAAAGACAAAACAATATTCAATATTATAAAGATAGATAAAGTTTTGATGTGCTTATTTTCTTCATTTAGTTTTATAGGGGATTTAAGTATCATCACGTCTTAATAAAAACTGAATTTTGATGTATAAGCAAAAATGGATAGTGGCTAGCAGTGGAATCCAGTTTGACGCGCATTTCGTCCTATTTGAGACTCGTCAGCTAGATGTACCTCCATCTCAAGACTCAGTAGCTGAGTGGATAACGCGATGGCGTTTGAAGCGAAAGGTACTGGGTTCGAATCCGAGAGTGAACATCAACTTTGAAATGAAGATAAATTCAGCTGACGAGTCCCAAATAGGACGAAACG
>NC_031497.1:23148475-23153729 GCF_000237925.1 Schistosoma mansoni | reverse complement strand
ATTAATATCAGGTTCATCTACAAATCGGTGTCGTCTTTAAAAAAAAGAAAAGAAGGAAAACATCTATGAAATAATCAGAAGACAGATGGGAAACTTAATAATTCTTCTCCTTTTTTTCTTATTTTTGGTGAAACTGATTACATAAGTATACAAGAAATCTTAAGCACAATATTTTGAGTTAAGCAGATGGTCAATGTAAACATAGAAGTGGATAGAATTTTTATAATTTTTAGATGAGATATAAAATAAAATTGTAAAGGATAGATTTAGTTTAATAGAATTCTATGGACTACTGTAAACGTTATTATTTTCAGAATTTGTAATATTACATACCATCACAACACAAATCTCCATAAAACCATCTTCTGATAATGATCATATGCTCACTAATGACTGACTTCAACAGGTATTTCCTGGAGTTCTAGTGAGAAGCAGTGACCAGTAGAGTACAAACAGGTCTGTTGTGAGATATCAACTCACTGGAGACAATTGGTGAACGGTTGCTCAATTTCGTGGATTGATTGAAGTTAGACATTAACACTGTTAGATGACGGATCAGTGATTCTAGAGGTTAAGCGCTCTGGCGCGAGACTGGTAGGTCCTGGGTTCGAATCACGCAAGGCGAGATCGTGGATGCGCGCTGCTGAGGAGACCCACAATAGGACGAAACGGCCATCAAATAGTGCTTCCATGTTTTCCATAGTGGTCTAGCTTCAATTGACTCATGATTTCAACTATATAAAATTACTAAAACCTTCATAAAACTCCCTCCTGATATTATCATTTAGCTGGTAATGATTTTTTAATTACTATTCGACCAACATACATAAAGTATTAATTCCGTGAGGAAATGTGAATACGAATAACCAATTGGTACTTTAATAAAACATTTTCATATAAATACACGATTGTACAGCTTGATAATAAATTCATTGAAAAGAGATCTCTTCGCTGAACTTTGTGTTATAGAGTTGATTGTTTTTTTTTCTATAAAAAAAAACAAACATTTTTCAGGTATCATATCATGACTTAACTAATTATGTAACCCATAAATTGGAATTTCGTAAATAGAAGCATTTTTGTATTGTTCAAGTAAATTAAACCACCTTGTTGTATTTGACATATGTTCAGTTCATAAATTAGATATCTATTTCCATATGGTAGCCTATAAGTTTCTTTTGATTGTTGTCAAAGTAGATTAACTTAATTCTGTAAATCAATAATTTAGTTATATTTTATTATATCCTTGTGAAGACGTAAGTACAAGTAACTTCCGGGACCTATTAATGGACGATTATTGTTTAATTATTAAGTAACTAGATTTTGTATATCTTTATTCTTCTTATTATAAGCTTCATTTTGACCTATGAATTATTATTATAAGATTTACTATCTCTGAATTATATACAGTTTATTGATTATTGTATCCCACGTTCACAGCCACATTTGGCTTGATCTTGTACAAATATTATTTTCTATTTGATGGTGTGATGAGATCTGTCTGTCTGGTATATAACCTGAGTATGCTTGAAATAAATGATTTGCATAGATTCGCATAGCAGAAGCTGTAATTGGTGTTTTTGGACTTAATTAGAAGGGCTAGGCGGACAAAGGACCAATAGGGACGCTAGACTGCTCATACTGGTCGAACGTCATTGATTTGGCACAGTATTAAAATTAGATAAATCGTATTTCGATTGATGGATGATTCACGTGACATAAAAACACAACAAATTGGAGACAGCTTCGTTTTTTATATTGTGGAATTAATTTCAATAAGTATACTCTCAAATTAAAGTTAATTTCAAATGCACATTTCTCATTGAACTCATTAATGAGACATTTATATAATGAATACTGATTGTATTTTTACAGTGAGAATTCGATTATCTGGATAATTCACTCTCTTAAACAAGTCTAATAAGTTCTCTGTATAACCGTTATATTCGTCCAAATTATCGATTTTTTCGTTATAATACTTTAATAAGTGAACAAATAATCCAGAATATGAGTAACGTTAATTGATAGGATAATAAGTAAATAGTCAATATTACTTACATTCATTGATATTTAAGACTGAAACTGACCAGTCTCTTTTGGTACATATGCATTATGTGTGATATTTCCATTAAGTCACATTATAAAGTCGCATTATAAACAGGTACATCCATTTGACGAGTTCAAAACAGAATGAAACGCACGTTCTGAATTCAAAAGCTAGCCAACATCAATCTCTACTATAATATATCTTACACTTGTTTTTATATCTGAACATTAGATTTTCAGGTAAACATGAAAGCAATGATGCCACATTGTTAAAACACAGGTATACTTAAAAAAACCAAGCCCGCTATTGAATGACTGGTGTACAAGATCGGTTGCAACTTCAGTTACAACTAAATATCAAACCGAAATAGGCTCAAGTCTAACTCCTGACCCAACAAAAAGTATAAATGAGCTGTGGTTACAACTTCATAACGTCATGAGAACCTCAGGTAAGGATGCTTGCGGCTTCGCGAAGCCTCCCATTCGTAAACACTGGGTTTCTCCGGGCTTCTTAAAACTTGTTGAACACGTCGGTCTACTCTGACCAAGTGTGTGTTGAACGAAAAACATAGATTTTTAGGTAAAAATGTTGTGCAAAGGTTGCATAAGAACCAAGAACTGTGTTGGTCGGGGCGTGCTAACAAATTAGAAGTTGGGGGTTCTTCCAATCCATCCGAGCCACTGGGAGCAGATAGTCTGGTGTGAGTCAAGCAATCTGTGAAGCTGACAGCACCCTGATCAATAACATAAACCGACATCTTAGATTTTGGACAGTTCTTCAACAAATAGTTCATGTAATCAGGCTGCCTTGTCCTCCATAACCAGTGACGACTGACCTAACTTAAGAGGAGGATTTCTTCAAGGAACTCTAACTTATGAGAGGTTATAAGTTACCAGACTCACAGCCTACCCTCAGCCCCTTTTAAGGGTGGTGGCGAATTTCTGACAATTAGGCTATGCAATCCCCACTTAATCAGTCGAAAATAGATGCCGGTAAGTATGATATGTACTTAAAATCTTCTTTATGTAAAGTATTCTAACAAGACACGTTGAAACATGTGCGTGTACCAATAAGTTGTAATGATCCATTGGAAGTAGCTAAGACGATCATATATCTGAGTACTTGTACAAGTCTTAGTTTTGGTATTAGTGATGAGATAAATTAACGTATAGTGAAAGCCAGGGAGGATCAAGTCAATCTGGGCCGTCGTTTGAACGGTCACGGTATTTGTCTGGCTGTTAAATGTCTGATTTACAAGACTTGGGTAAAAGTAGTTTTGGTCTGTGATTGTGAATGCTAACCGTTTCGAGCTATAAGATGTTAGGCAACCCTCATGTTCGGTCATCGTCGTCGCTGAAGGGTCTATGGCATAGAGTAGCTACACCATGTCACTAATGCAGAGGTTAAGAAACGCTTGGTCGCATAAAGTGACAATAATTCGTTTGTTTCCGTCATTAATAAAAACACCACCTTCAGTGGCCTGGAAATGTGTTACGAATGTCATCCAAGCGACGTTTTCTTCGTGCTTTATTTACCGACGCTGGGAGTGGTTTTAAAAATGTGGAGAGGTGACCATTTTAAGATATGGGACTGTGGTGCGAAATAAGGCTGTATAGGACTTACATCTCTCGAGCCATCATGATTCTCTGGTTGAGGTCCTCGTGATTATACATCTCAGTGACTTAAGCAGTAATCAGACATGGGTCAGAATGGAAACCAGTGGCGGCCTTATTACATCTTTTTGTCACTTTCTACATAAAATTGAGAATTTTTCCAAATGAAAAAACTTTTGTTCGTTGTGTTTTTTCTAGTTAAGATGTATCTCCCAATATACGCCTTCTCACTTGTTTTTATTTAATTAATTCTTTCTTTATCATATTCGCCCACCTTCATCTATGTCTTCAATTATTTGCCATACATTTACTTTCGTGTCCAGTCCAAATAAGATTTATATGTTCAGCTAAATAAGAAAAATAAATTAATAAGCTTGATATAAGTCCTCATTCCTTGTTTAATGAAGTTGTTTTTTATCCCCACTAAAAAGCTATACAACGTAATGCTTGATGCTATGAGCTTGGATGTGATTTAGAAGAGTCTTTAGGCCTAGGTTTTATTCTACATGTTACATAGTCTTCAGTTAACTTAACTTCAAACTTGAAGTGAATCGATCTATCTGTAGGATTGAACGAAAAGATATAATTTTATAAATCAAGCTAGAAAAAATATTATTTATGCAAGATTTTAGGCGAGACTATAATTTATGGATGAGCCAGTCTGAAACGTTTGAGGGATTTCAAAGTCATGGCGCCAGTTTTAGTACTTGATGCTCATGTACAGTCGGGTCACAATGGATTTTAGAGAGGACGGTGACATTAAAGCGCTACAATAAATGGGACTACTAAGAACTTCCGTTATTTGTCATGTTACTATTTAACTATGAAGATTATAAAGATCTTTAAGTTATGTTACTTAGATTTTTCATTATTTACAGCTGAGTTGGGCTGAACAAAATTGCAGCTAAATAACGGAACTAAAATACTAATATGAATAATACTATATAGTTGGTTTTAGGAAAATTGTAAAACTTTCGAAAAATAATTTACTTTTATTATCTGAACAAACGAAATGATCAAATATTTTACCCTCTATAATTTTTATTTAAATGTCCTTATACTGAGCTGTCAATTATCCATTCGATGAAATGTACCACAGTTGTTTGATGTTTAGAAACAGTTGATTAATCCTTTTAGATCATTTCAATTAGGTTGTCTAATATTAGCCAAATATTGGTGTTTGTGAGAACATGGGATGACTAAATGACAAGCATGGTATCAATAAGGATTCGCAACATAAATTTTAATGAAAGGAACAAAAATAACAAATCAAACCTTTTATGGTCTACATACGTTTTTTTGGCAGATTCATATCATCAGTCATAGAGTATTGACAACATGAGTTTATGGAAACTATACAATATTTTACCATACGCGTAACCAAGTAGGATGAACATATGCCAACAAGAGACTAATCAATTGCAGCAAACAACACCAAGTAAATTTAAACTTCACCCCATTGCACAAGCAGATGGCTATCAGGATTCAGTAGCTAAGTGGATAACGTGATACCGTTTGAAGCGAACGGTACTGGGTTCGAGTCCCAGAGTAAACATCAAATCTGAGATGCAGGTACATCCATCTGACAAGTCCC
>NC_031497.1:23095514-23148275 GCF_000237925.1 Schistosoma mansoni | reverse complement strand
AACTTACACAAACGGAGTACATACAAACAATACTGAAGCTATGTGGTCGAGGCTGAGAGAGTTTTTGTGACCTTATCATGACTCCAGAAACCTACTGTTATGGAGCCATATAGATGAGTTCCTCTACCTTATGCATTACGATTTTAGAACCTTTGAACCTTTTTCTAACATTGACAAGTTTTTGGACTATATAAAAGAAGTGTATCCACTCTAATTCTTTGGTTTTGTATAATATATTTTTACTCTATACTGACTGTTTACTGATTGGCTGATACCTCTCAAGGTTACTCAATGTTCGTTTAAAGGTCGTTCATAAACTATAGTCTCGCCAGATTTCATTTTGGGCGAGTAAAATTTTAGAAATTTAGTTGAAAAATGTACGTAAACGCAAACTACTAGCAAGTATTTTCAGTAGTATATATTTTTAAGTATATTTTATTCCCTAGACTGACACCAAAAACCACTGGATTGCATTAAAGCAAATAGCTTGAAAATTAAACTTAATAATTTACTCAGATGTTTAGGAAGAAAATTTTCCTACATAACATCTGCTTAACCGAATGCCATTCCTTAAAGTTTATTAAAATCCAGAGTGAATAACGTGTCATAACTCTTAGGTTTTAACATCTGAGAAACAAACTACTTCTAAATAATTTTCATTTAAACATTGAAACCACGAAGTTCAGAGAAGGGATCTCTATTCAACGAGTTTATTATCAAGCTGTACAATCGTACATGTATACATATCAAATCTTAATTATTAAGTGCATGATGACATATGAACAATGAATGAACATGATGTAATAGAAAGATTATAATATTAGTTTATGTATTGTAAATAGTAACAATAGAAGTTTGTGTGTGTGTAAATAAAAAAGTCTTACAAAATTAATCAGTTAGCAACGGGTTATAATTTGAACAGAGTAAGATAAATAAAACATGATTTTATAACAATGATTAAAGGTGATAAGAGATTAAATGAAATAAAAAGATATCAGAAACAATCATGAATAAAATCACTAGTGACTGATTTCATGAGGTAATTCTCGGAGTTCTAGTGAGAAGCCGTGATCAGTGAAGTAAATCCGTGTTAGATGGAGACAGGTATCCACCTCAGACAATGGAAGATGATCGCTCAATTTCGTAGATTGGTCGAAGTTAGACATTAACACCGTTGCATGCCAGCCGACTCAGTGGTCTAGTGGTTAAGCACTCACACTCGGGACCAAAAGTCCTGGGTTCGACTGCCACATGTGAGATCATGGATGCACACTGCTGAGGAGTGTCTCAATAGGACGAAACGGTCATACAGTGTTTCCAGGTTTTCAATGATGGTCTAATACATCGATTCATGATCTCAATCAAAAGCTTAACAATCTCCACAACCCCACACTGATATGGGGAATAATTAATCAAAGAGGGGAATATTTTCAAATACAAAATATAATAATGATAATAATAATAACAAATAGAATCAAATGACCCAATAAGAGTAGAGGAAAAACATCCATCATCCTCTATTGCCAAACATATAATCGAAACAAGCCATAGGATTGATCTTAATTCGGCTTTTGTAGTGTTGTATACAAGTGTAAAACGGAGTATACTAAGGTTTATTGAAGTCTTAGCCATATGAAAATTCAAACCCTCTTTGTATAATAATAATATTATTATATAGTTGAAATCATGAGTCAATTGAAGCTAGTCCACCATGAAAAACCTGGAAGCACTGGACGGCTGTTTCGTTCTATTGTGCGACTCCTCAGCAGTGCTCATCCTTGATCCCGCCTCGTGATATATATATATATATATATATATATATATATATATATATATATTGTCACTCTTTTCGTTCTTATAGTAGATTCCTATAGTACATTAGATTATGAACTATGATCTTTGTTTAAAATATTTACTTAATTTATCAATCTAATTTATTGTATAATAAAAATTAATTAAGCGAATCTCTATTTATATGGTAATAAAAATTATTTTCATTTCATCTCTAATGAATGGGATTGTAAATAAATTTATTATGAATTATTAATTCATTTTAATATTGAATAACATTGGGAGGCAAAAACCGATTCACACGTCCTCGTCATGCCTCCTGGATCATGGCAACCATTCCATGTACTAACGTAAATGGTAATCTATGTGGTGGAGATCGGCCTAATCAACCACTCTACTTTTACCCGCAAACGATTACGAATACTAAAAAGAGTCATTGCATAATTATTGAAGGTTCAAAAGGATGGTAAAAAAATGAGTATTGATGTTTCATACTTACTTACTTACTTACGCCTGTTACCCCTCGTCGAGGAGCATGGGCCGCTCATCAGCATTCTCCATTCAACTATGTCCTGAGCCTTCCTTTCCAGTTATTTCCAGTTAACATTCATCCTTTTCATATCTGCTTCTATTTCCCGGCGTAGTGTGTTCTTTGGCCTTCCTCTTTTCCGCTTCCCTTCACCATTCCAAGTTAGGGATTGAGTCGTGATGCACATTGGTGATTTCCTTAATGTATGTCCGATCCACTTCCAACGTCTTTTCCTAATTTCCTCTTCAGCTGGAAGCTGGTTTGTCCTCTCCCATAAAACGCTGTTGCTGATAGTACCCGGCCAATGGATGTTCAGTATTTTGCGTAGACAACTATTTATAAATACTTGTACCTTCCTGATGATGGTCGTAGTAGTTCTCCACGTTTCATCTCCATACAGTAGGACTGTCTTGACGTTCGTATTAAAGATTCTGACCTTGAAATTGGTTGAGTGTTGTTTTGAGTTCCATATGTTCTTCAATTGTAAAAATGCTGACCTTGCTTTGCCAATCCTCGCCTTTACATCTGCATCCGATCCTCCTTGATTATCAACGATTGGTGTTTCATAGGTATTCTCAAATTATTATTATTATTTATAAACTTTCAATAGATGTTCATAAATTACAGTTAATCCATTATTAATTTCATAAATCTGTTGCTCAGTTTTGTATTACAAATACCCAAGTTATATACTTTATTAGGATTTCAAAATTCCCATATTGTGATTTTAAAACAAACAATAATGTTTCCGATTAGATTCTTATTAATCTTTACTTTAATATACAGTAATATTTATATGCATATATGAAATCATTAAACCCATCAAGGCAGTTTATGAGCCAATGGTAATGTGAGGATGGTCCACAGGTGTTAAGTCGGCTTTCAGAGAACTCTAACAGAGCCTCTAGAGGCTCATAAAGAGCCCCAACCAATCAGCGATTAATTAGAAGTTGTGTGAAGTTATGTTACTAAAATAACGAGATCCTGATTGGCTGATTAACACACTGCTACTATGTAAACTCAAGGTCTCTTAATTACTATAAAATCCCTGTATTTTCTGTACATGAAGGAACCTTGCAGTAAAGTGTTTTCTCTTATACTCGAGTCTTCTCCCTGGTGTTCAAGTCGCTGTGTAGTTCTAGCCTGGGGTTATCAGAATAGCTTAGGATCTGAATATAGCGTTCAACCTACAGACGTATCAGGTAACAATGGAATAGATTACATAATCAGTGTAAAATACAAATTGGTAATGTGATGACAGGTGTACTAGTCGTGATATGAATTATAAAGGTTTCATTCAATGTTTCATAATAGAAATTAGGTCAATGATTAGAAAAATGTAGACATTGAAATAACATTCATAAAAACTATCAGATTATGTAATAAGAAGTATTCAGATAATTGAACATTGAAGAGTGTATTTAAAAGAAAGAAAAGGATGGGGGAGTGTGAAGAAAAATAAACGAAGAAAGAGTACGGAGAATAATAAATAAAATCATTTATTAAGGTCAAAGGAGAGATTTCTTATGAACACAAAGACTTTAATTGTTAACTCGAATTCCTATAGCTTCTGCTATGTGTAGGAGATGAGATCGAAACCATAAGAAAAATTAGTAGGAATACGATAAATAACTTTAAATGACCTATTTCTGTCTATTACATGACCACTATAGATCAAGTGTGGTAGGACAGAGCTGTGTATTATCCTGACGGTACCCTTTCCTAACCATGAAGGGAGGCGTTCACTAACTCGTCAGCTCAGTTGTTTGGTAATGCGTCCAATATAGCTTTCTCCACAGGAGCAGTTGAATTCGAAGATACACATAGATGTGGTAGGATCAGTTAACTTATCCTTTAGTTTAGGAATCACCATAGATTGGATCGAGTATGAAAGACAGAGGTTAGCTGCATTCAACGATCTGTTAACTGCTCCAGTCAGTCTATCCCGTATCACATCATCCGTTACACCTCCATTGATTTATCATTTATACATAGATTGTAGTCTTGCACTTTATGTTATTGATCATATGAGCTTTTGAGTCTGAACAATACAGAGTAAAACATTGTACTTAGCTGGTTTTTCTGGTGT
Source organism: Schistosoma mansoni (assembly GCF_000237925.1). NCBI lineage: Eukaryota > Metazoa > Platyhelminthes > Trematoda > Strigeidida > Schistosomatidae > Schistosoma > Schistosoma mansoni. Next base: position 23,143,866 of record NC_031497.1, on the reverse strand, counting down.
TCTAACTAGTGATTTGGGAGAGTATGAACTTCACGTGATCAGGTAGTCCTCAACTATACAGTAATGGAATTAGAGGGCAGTGTTTTAAGCATATTCAGTGACATAAAACACTGTATTTTTATATTTTATTTGGTTATAAACATTCCATCGCTCCAAACTGAAGCAAAACGTAACACTACCCTTTTATTTATCGTAAATTACTAATCTTTGGAAATAATAAGCTTCAATCGAAAACTACGAATTATAACCATTCTCTGTTTCTAGTCACATTTCATTCAAAAATAAGCTGATCACAAGTTCTGAAAACTTAAAAAACCTTCAAAGCTGAAGTTAATTTACTGAATCTGGGAGATTTAATAAGATATAAAAATTTGTAAACTTTCTAGATGTTAGAGCCCATAAATAGTAAATAAGTTACAATTTGGTTATGAAGTTGGGACTCAGTGTCTTTCAGCAAGTAAAAGTCATTTCTTTAGTCAAAATCTCTCGAAATAATGTAGGGAAACTTACTAAGTCGATTTAATACTGAATAATAGCTATAAATACTTACTTACGCCCACCAGCATTCTCCATACAACCCTGTCCTGGGCAGTCGTTTTCAGTTGCCATCCATCTTTTTCATATCTGCCTCTATTTCCCGGCGTAATGTGTTCTTTGGCCTTCCTCTTTTCAGCTACCCAAGTTAGGGTTTACCTCGTGATGCAGTTTGATGATTTCCTCAATGTATATCCTATCCACTTCCAACGTCTTTTCCTAACTTCCTTTTCAGCTCGGAGCTGGTTTGTCCTCTCCCACAGTAGGCCGTTGATGATGGTTTTCGGCAAACGGACATAGTGTCAAAGAGGTTTCCATCAAATCCTCCTATCCACTGTCGAATAATTTTACATAAACAAGGATGTTGATGGATAGTGACGACTTCCATTCATTTGATTGTTCAACAATGATCTGTAGTGTCGCGATTTAGTCTGTGCACAGCCGATCCTTACGGAATCCAACCTGATCATCTCGAAGTTGCGCATCCACTGAATCTTTCATCTGGTCCAGCAACACCCTCTTGAAAACATTTGCTGATACCTACAGTAGTGTGATGCATCTGCAGTTCTCACATTTACTCAAATCTTTCTTTGATATTTTGATGAGGTGTCCTTCTTTCCAGTCTGTCGGTGGCACTTGTTCCTCGTTCCACATATTCATCAACAGATCGTGGAGCATGTTTGCAGTCAGTGCTATGTCTGACTTTAGTGCCTCGGCTGGTATATTGTCAGGTCCTGCTGGTTTCCCACTCTTGATTTATCTGATGGCCATCTTGACTTCTTCGATCGTTGGTGGAGTGACAATGACAGGGAGGTCTGTATGTGCTGCTTCGATGTCCGGTGGATTCAATGGAGCTGACCTATTTGAGAGCTCCTCAATGTATTCTACCTACCTGTTCCTCTGTTCTTGAATCTCCGTGATTGTCTTTCCTTCTTTGTCCTTGATCAGTCTCTCCGATTTACTATATTTCCCTGCTAGTTTCTTCGTTGTGTCATATGGTTGTTTCATATTCCCTTCCGTTGAAGCTTTTTCCACTGTAGTTGCTAGGTTTTTCACATCTTTATGCTTGTCAGCTCCAATGCTCTTCTTCACTTTCTTGTTTGCTTCTGTGTTTTCAGCTTGTGCTTTGACTTTCGCTGTTCTTGTTCGGCTGTTGTTAATTACTGTCTCCTTGTTTATTCCAAAACTACTATAATTTAAATGTGACCTTTGTATCCAATTTTTCACTCTCATGTCCCAGCTTAAGCATAGGTTTATTTTTCTCATTCCTTGTGTGTTGTGGTCTTGTTAATCAATATTTCTTCAAGTGCCTTTCTTGAATAGATTCAATCAGGATACACAGTTCCAGCTAAATTATCTTCTCTACCTTTTCTCTTCTCAGAACATCAGATCATATGTCAGTAGTCAGGTAGTTTTCTTCTCTCTTCCGTCGAGAATTTCCATTTATAAATTGAACTCATGCGTGACAAGTCAGTCACAACGTAGAACTTCGTACGTACACACATAAGTTCAAGTTCCTAAACCATATTAGCACAGAGATGCAGTTGTCGATTCAAATCCCATAGTGGTAGAAGTAGTAAAAGTATAAACAGTAATCGGAAAGATTAAGGTTTGAAGATGTTAATAAAGGAGTATAATCCAATGAAATAAATTTTAAAAGAGAAAAAAGATAGGGACATGAAGAATTCAGAAGTTTGGAATTCGGGAGAACACAAAGATTGGATGCACCTTCGCCACTGCAAACGATTGTGAGCCATGTCATTTAAGATCTCTAACCATCGGTTGTTATCATCTTGCGGATCCCAACCACGCGTTACAGGTCGCATAGTTGTATTAAATAACCTACCACGTCAAAACCATCAACCACATCGAGACAACTCTCACTCTCTCTATATTAAGCATAGACTAGTGAGCAAACAAATCAAGGACGTAACATTAGTAGAATAATAAAAACAAGCAGAGAAATTAAGCACAAAACCGACTGCTATGGTATTCACAGAATGATCGAAATGTACCTCTAACCTTACTGTATTGCCTATTTTGACATATTGCTGTAGAAAACTAATAATCGCAAGGTTATAGTGTTAAGTGAAAAAACATCTGAAGCGTTAAAATGCTACTCCTTTTATTGCAAAGTTCTATATCAATTCATTTGGGAGGTGAACTGGCGGTGTCTTATAATCATTTAGTTTAAGTATTTCCCTTGTTAATTATTTTGTTATTGCATGAAAGCAAACAGACCAATACGAAGACCACGATTAAAACTTTCAATTACACATGAACCCCATGTACATGATCATTCCATTTATTTTCTAATAAGGATTAGTCGTTAGTGGTCATCGGTAGAAAATCATAACATTAGGAAAACAGTATATATTTTCAAATCAGATTTAATTTTTCATTCTTATTAGTTGAAGGATGTTCAGTCTCAACTCTCAACATTCTACAAACCAACATATAAGCTTCAGATTACACATAGCGTTACATTCCGTTGTGTAAGTACTGCAATGGCTGATTTGTTCTCGTAAATAATACAGATAATACATTACACTTGGACTTACAAAAAAAGAAACATGGATTTATATCAGATGATGTAACTTCCTCACGCTTCCATTTAGAGGTATTTTATTGTGAGAAGACAATTCATTAAGTCTAAGTGAATATGTAATGTTATTCGTTTACATATTGAAGCGGTACAAAACTCACTTAAAACTTTAAGGCAGACGGATGTATGTTTTCCTTTTCACTGATTTGTAAAAATGTTCCGAAATTCATATAACGCTTATTTTAAATCGATGCCAAATAACAAATTCCTATGGTATTTAGCTATCTAGTCTCTTTCAGTAAAATTCAAATGTTTCATTTATCTGCTATTTCCACATTACTTATTTTCACTACCTTTTAACGAACAACACTTCCTGAGAAAAGTTGAAATACTAGGACAATTTCTTAATGAAACAACACCTAACCATCTCTTTATATAGAAAGAGGGGGAGATTTAAATTATTATAAAGATGACTGCAGCTTTAATAAGTGATACTGTAGATAAGAAAAGCCTATCCACATTTGTTGATCTCAATTTTCCATAATAACCTTAGAAGTTTCCTTGATTACTTGAAAAGCTCTAGTTTTAGATTTCAATACTAGTGTCTGAATCATGATTCACACCTTTTTATCCTACAGTTAAAAATGTATTCTTTAGTTAAAAGGGGTTTTATGGAGATTATTTTTAAGTTCAAGGTCTTATTCGTAGATTTATTATAGGTGAGGTACTACCGAAAACTAGTGAGTAATAGACTGCTGTTTCATACTATTGTGATACTCCTCAGTAGTCAAATTTGGAGTTTGTTTAATTCACCAAATAAGATCATACACAAAGCAACAAAACTGGACAACCGTTTCGTAACAATTTAAGGCGCCTTTGGAACACACATTTACGATGTCAAATACAATGGGATTTATATCACGGTTTGAAATATAATAGTTTATACTTTCAAGTCGAAACACATCCAGATGTAGCATAACATGAATTAAACGTCATCGATGTTGACTGCCTCACTCTTTTTATGGCTGAACTTCATTAGTCACAAATACTTAGAAGCGTTTAGGGAATCATCCTCGAAGCTGTTCGCTAGACAACCAATAAATTTCATTGTGATTAATCTATTTATTCATAATAACAGTTACTGATTATTTTAATACTGATGAGAAGCATTTATTTATCAAAACATTGCACGTGATAGTAGTGTGGTGAACGAGAACACGGGTGGGGAGGCTCGGATGTATCTATACACAAATTACAGACTATATCACTAAATCCTGATAACCATACAATAAACAGTTAATTTGCAGATTAACAATCCATTGTCTCAATCTTAACTGTTCCTTCTGCAAATATCAGTCCGTCTCCTCTGATTTCATTGTTCATGCATTTTCATACCGATTGCGCTTCATTTCTGTTCTTTCCTTATCGATCTTCTGCCAAAATACATTCTATGTTTGACTATCACCATATACTACTTATGTGGATATAAGTAGCCCACATCACAGTAGTAGAAGTAGTAAAATTATTAAATTGCACGAAGTTTCCACTTGTTTTCAGAAAATACAACTTCAACTTTAGATGGGAGAAGGTGATCTCCTAATGCCGGATACACAAGAAAGTTCACTTGATTTTCATATTATAACTTGGATTATCCGTAAATATGACCAGATTTATGGTTACTCTGAAGTTATTCATTTACGGTTTTTCTAAAAAAAATTAAAACTCGGATGCCACATCTCAGTGACTAGATCTTTGATTGTTTTTGGTTAACGGTAATCGGGACAAAGAATCATAAATTATAAGTACGAAATGAACTGTAAGATGAAGTGACTATTTAATGTTTTTCATGTGTAGTATTATAGAGTTTAAAATAATAAAAAAATGGATCAAATGACATAAGAATAAATGTTCGTAGTCAAAAAATGAAACTCATCAGAGCAAAGGTCCTGGATTCGACCCCAGCTGGGGTTTCCAAAATAGATCCCGAAAAATACTGTAAATTCAACTTCTATTGCTCTTTTAGTTACACTAAACACCGCTTACCATCATTTAGAGTATCGAATCAATAGAAGAAAATAATATGAAAAAATTAAAAATTTTCATCTCATTGTTTTTCAGGCTGATTTGTAACAACTTGTTACAAACAGTTATGTACTGGACTTTCTGAATCCATACCTTAAAGACCTTCTATAAATATTTATACTTATGCCATGTCCCAATGATATCCCAGTTCCATATTTTGTTGTCCTATGCTCTAACCAGTTTCAATTCGCGTACGATAGGACAACAGTTAGCAAAATTACGATAAACTTCGTTTCGTATGTTCGTTTTATGGATCTCCTAAATTTGAATCATTCACAAAACACTGAGTATTATATTGAAAGTTATCAAAACGAATTATCAGTAAACCAAATATAGAATTAGCCATATATATGTATAGTGAATCGTTAGTGAAAAATAAGTTGTATCCCTGATTCTTACAGTGCTGATATTTAATACATTTAACTTACCATCGTTGGAATAGGTATTATCAATCATCTTACTAGTTACTTGAGACAGGATGATTTAATTAATTGAAAGTAGGTACTTTAATCTCTACGAGCTCTTGTTTTATGAATCATGCGAGGTTCAATACAATAACAATTAAAAATTTTATGCCCTGTTTAATCTCAGTGAGATGAATAACATCAAAAATGATCTTATAAATTCGTGTCTTCCATAATGAAGGCATTTCTTGAGTAAATTGCTCTTTCGAAAAACTAAATGGAATGATACGATTATATGAGACGTCATTCTGTATATAGTAAATGTAAAATTACATGTATTGAGTCAGTCAGTCAGCTACAACGTAGCACCAGGCACATTTATGCATCGGTCTAAGTTGCCATACCTCGTTAGCACAAGATGAACACCGGATTCATAGAAGTAATTAATTTAGTGGTGGTAGTATATAAAGAAAGGTTGTATATAAGGATATAGTATAGGACGGAAGAACGTTATGAAGCAATTTTAATCTCAAGGTTTAAGGCAAGATAAAGAGTGTATACACCTACATCATTGTGATCGATTCTGAGCCATGTCACACAGAGTCTCAAACCATTGGTTACGATAGTCACACGGACCCCAACCAGGTAGTCTGCATCTACCAACATGGCTCAGACTAAAAGTTAGTGACTTCAAGCACTGATGCCACGTTTCGGTTTGGCCACCTCTAACTTTCTTTCAACCATCCCCTACACTAGTCAGCATTGCCCGTCGTGGTAATCGGTGTTCAGGCATACGTAACACGTGGCCCAACCCAACTCAGTCGATGAAGATTCATGACCTCATCAACTGATTTACCATCATTCCCTAATACCCTGTGTCTAACCTCACTATTACTTACCCGGTGATCCCAGAAGATGCGAGCAATATTTCTAAGGCATCTGTGGTCAAATACTAGTAACTTACGAGTACATGTATTACATGTATTGAATCGTTCAATGTATATTTTCAATGTGACTAAATCAATGGATAAAAAATCTACTGATCTACTACACGAACAAACGGTTGAAATGTGTAATTTTTTCCACATACCTTATGAAACACTGTTGACCTCGTCTTAGTTTTTCAGACATATTTAAGTCTATCTATTTGAGTACAGTTTTATATTTTACATAACACATCATATCTTATGATAAAATGTAAGACAGTAATGTCATTTACAACCATCGTTAATGAACTGCATTCTGAGTGTTAATAACATTTACTAACTTCTATATATATATCATTGTAAGATATGCGACCTAGTAAAGTATAACTACTGAGCTACCGTTTCACATTATATGTATAGTGGTGTTTACTCATTTTATTGGCTTTCTTTGAGATAGGTTTTCACATTTTACTTTCGTGTGACCAAGTAATCGTTGAAATAAAGTTGAACACTAGTTATACGATCTGCCTGGTCGATTTTGGATTTGCTTTGATATTGTTAGAATCTCCTTGGTCGAAGTAACGAGTAGAACAAAAAACATTTTAATTTTGTCCAACATTAAAATAAAGTGGCCATAAAACCATCCAATTCATTACTTATTATGACGGTAAGTGGCGACGCAATGGGCTGGATAGTTTTTATAGTACATCACCTAACGCCTATTGTTTAATGATAGGGTAGATATTTAGTATGCTTTTGTGGATCATGAAAGCCGTCTTTTTGAAACCTGTACGCGTTTTCGGGATAGTTAACAAATGAATATGGTATAACTTGTATTACACTAATTAAGCTTGAGCAGTTCAAAATAATACGAATAAAAGTTAGAGCTAAACCTATTAGACATAATCGGTTTGACTGTTGAGCTCATCGGATGCGAAGAACGATCTTTTATTGAACCCACATTTTACACACACAAAATTCAACTGGAAGATAAAAAGTCATAAGATTATAAACTATATATTATTTGAGGTGGAAAGTATTTACAAAACATAGTGAAGGATTCTTATAGTCGATACTATATACATTACTGGAGCATACAGAAACAAATGGAAGAGAGATCTAAAAATAATAAAACACGGAAAGATAAACCTGTTGGTTTGAATAGATTAAGTAAGGTATATACGATGATAATCGTTGGCACCAAATGTTGCATTGCACTTTGGACATTTACGATTTCGTGTTTCATACCGAACTTTTAGACAATTCAAACAGAACACATGGAAACACTTAGTCAGAATAGCATCCTTTCTGTTGATTTTACACGTTGGACATGTAAGTTGTTCCTAAAATTTACAAAAAATGGTGGGTTACAAAACAAGAATGAAAGTAAAACTGAACTAAATCAAATATGGAAAATATTATCATTACAAATGCTGTGAAATATTAACTAACATGAAGATCATGACAAGTCACAAGGTACATAAGTTTGCTTGATATCCGGAATATGTACAATACTAAACCAGATGATGAACTTCTCATTTAAAAAACAGTATTTACAGTGCATGCTTTTAAATCTGATTACAAAATGCATTTAGATTAGGAACAGAAATGGCTAATCAAAAGATAAGTGATTAATATAAACAACATACTTTATAATCTTGAATTTCAGCCAGTAAAAATTCATCAGCGTTGTGCGACTGTTCGATCTTGCGTAGCCGTTCATATTTTCTGCGCACAGTAACAAGTTCTTCCTGAAATAAATATTACATGCATTGTTTTAATTATTCAATCATGTGTATAATCAGATCAATGTCAGTATCATGAATAGTGGTAATTCATATTGTACAATAACCATCACTTAAGGTATCAAAAAGGTAGAAATCGGAAGTTTAGCTTGAATAAAAACAATGAAATGGAACTAATATCTTTGTTATTGAGGGATTTTAAATCTCGTTTGATAAATAATAAACATTTTGGGGCTTACATGAATAATGCAGTTTCGTGAGCTACCATCACTAGATCACGTCGTCTTTGCATTTCGTTTATTGAGAGACATTCAATCCAACAATTTTATTTTATTTAAACATAAATATTGCTACAAAGGGGCACCTGATATATATGCGCCACACAAATCTCATTTGATTTGTGTGAGGGCTGTGATACTGACCAGACGCCCAAACTGAAACAGGTGGTTTTCTTAGGGGACCACACCTCGAACCTTTGACATAAAGGTCTGACCAATCGGGCAGTGGAGCATCGTAAGGAGATGTAGTCTCATGGTAGTCGGTGACCAACGATTGATTCATACGCCATTTGTTCCTTCAGGATACTGGGGCCCGTGTAGACCATTGGTTTGGAATCAGGGTTTTCCAACTCCCCTAGGTGGACTTTCCGTGTCCACCGGCCCGGTTAAAGCGCCGAACATTTGCTTTTCGTCCTCTCAATTTCGTGATCAACACGGTGGCCATGAGAAGGGAGTGAATAGGACTTCGCTGGCAGAGGCTATATACGCGTGGCCATGTGAGAGCATTTGGAGAGGGAGAACGGACCCTCCCCACTCTCGGCCGTACCAGGGCATTTGGGGGCAGTTTAACAATTACAAGCCTAGTTCATTCATAAGTCTTAATTCATAAAAGACCGAAACCACATTATAGACCTGAGCTTCTAACAAATGAAAGCAACAAGTAACAAGATTTTTCAGTGGATTAGTAATTTTAGTCTAATAAGTAAAAAATAAATAACTTAGCCTATCTAGAGTTACGGTCAGTCCCAGGCGCGGATAAAAGAGAAGGGTTGGGCATAGGGTCAGCGAGCCCATTTTGTTGCAAAACAAGCTTGTTAAAAAAAACTATAAGCAGAAAAAACAATTTAAATTAAACTTTGTCTAGAGAGTTCGATGACCGTTCAAAATAATTATGACGCCTCATGGTGAAAGCCGAAGTCTTCTGACAATCAAAGCAACAATTAATATTAATAAACAACAGTAGAATAGGAGCAGAGAAAGCTAAGGCACAGGCAGAATACACAGAAACAAGCAAGAGAGTGAAGAGGAACATTAGAGACGACAAACAGAAATATGTGGAAAACCTAGCAACGACAGTGGGAAAAGCTGAGAGAAGGAAATATCAGACGGGCATATAATACAAAGAGGAAACTAGCAAGAAAATATTGTAAACCAGAGTGACTAATCAAGGACAAAGAAGGCAAGTCTATCACTAAGATTCACGAGTAGTGGGACAGATGGGTACAGCACTTTGAAAGATTCCTGAATACACTAGCTACACTTAAGTAAGGAAGTAAACAAATAGGTAAATAAACATATCTATACAAAAAATAAAGACGATTAGATATCAATTAAAAACCAGCTATTTGAAGGCTATGTGCTAATGAAAATACGAATATGTTATGAACCTTAATTCTAGACTATTATATTACTATCAGTAGAAAGGAAGCATGCCAATTTAAAAACGAAGTGAACTTCAGTCAAACAGACCTGAATTTGAACAGCATGTCTATTATGATGCGGATAACAATGAGAAATATTAAGGTTTAAAAGTATTAAAAAATAATTTGCTTTTTACCTTGGGAATCCAGAACAGAAAACCTCATATTATGTAACCGTGAAATTTCATAAAGGGTTTATTGCTAGTCAGTAAGTCAAACTCAACGAAAACCTAAAACATGAGTAGATTGATTCAAGTTGCCATACCCCAATTAGCACAGTGAGATGAAATTATTAGGCAAAATCCCAAAATAGTTAAGTTAGTAATAGTATCAGCGACGATAGGAAAGACTAGGCATCGAAGACACGACTCGAAAAGAAAATATAAATTAGGGAAGTAAAAAAACCTTTGGAGAGTTCAGAAGCTTAGAATCTAGGAGAGGACGACGAGTTGATGCAATTACACCATTGCAAACGGCTTTAAACCATATCATTAAAAGTTTTTAATCACTGGTTATATTAATCACGTGGACCCCAACCAGTTAGTTTATGGTAGACGGATCTCGTCTATGCCACAAGTGTTGCAAGTTAACAAAAGCTAATAGAGCTTTCCGAATCCGCGCCGACATTTTATCAGACTGATGAGTGGAACGATCTAAATGCTCAGAATTACATTAAAAATATACAACCCTAAGGAAAACCTTACTCAAACACATTCAATCAGAAAGGTGAGTATTAAAAACAGTAAAATACATAATTCAGTAATTCGGCTATATTTTATTGATTTTGCGAATTGTGTACTCGCATTGAATTACTGATTAATTAACTATTGACAGTCTAATACAAACAAGTTTATTTATTGACTGGACATTTTTTATTCCAAATTATGATGTAATAATAATCAGTTGTTGATTAGTGTTTGATGTATAAATAAATCTTAATCAAACAGTCATGGACTCTTCATTCCATTGATCAGTATCGATCTTTCTCCGTTGAGCAAGTAATAGTTTATTAGACAGCCATTACAAATAACCATACCCTCAACAGAATTAGCATTCTGATAAGTCACCACATACATATGATACACAAACAGATTTTGCTCTGTAGTTTAGTACGAAACAACAAATATCTAATCATCTATGCAACAAAAGAAATCTGAGATAATGAAATTGTGCATGTGATCTGATTCTGAACTATGGAAAAGTACAAAAATGATTATCATGCTAACTACACCAGTCATAAAGATTAGAATGATTCTCAATAGATTAAAACTAACTTGTAAACGCTGATGACCGAAAGAAACACGTTCAAAAGCGGATGCTTTCTCTTGAACAGTAGTTTGAGCATCTTTTAGTTGACTTTGATACTTTTGAACAGTGACTCTTAAGTCTTCAGAGACTTGTTGGCTTTCCAGAGCTTTTCGTTTATAGGCTTCCTGTGACTTTTGTCTAGCTGATGCCTCTTTTTCTAAGGTTGCTAAGTTGGTTAACAATAAACGTTCCTGTAAAGAAAGCAAATACAAGTCATAGAACTAGGATAAAGCATGGATGTATTTGACTTGATAGTAGTTGGTCCAGAACTATATCATATAAAAATCCCCCATCACATCAAAACGAACGAAAAATACTTTTTTTCAATAAATTCTTTTCTGGTTCTACAATTATATATCTAAATCAGCAATTCAAAAAGTCGCCAGTTTCAAGGCAAAGTACATCATTTAAAGCACTTTGCCTTAAACCTGGCGACTTTTTGAATTGCTGATTTGGATACATAATTGTAGAACCGGAAGAGAATTTGTTGAAAACTATGTTCTTCGTTCATGCATTAATGTTTTAAAAACTAGGTCTTGAAAAGCCGGTTTCCCACATTTCGAGGAAATTATCAAATGTTTTTCTGTACCGTTGAAAACAATCGCCAGTGAATAACGTGAATCAAAGAAGTCATATTTCAGTAAGCCTAGAGATCTTTCAAAATTATTTCTACTTCAGCAACAGAAATCAAGTTATGGGATTGACGTTTCGTAAAAACACGGGTTTGTTTCTTTACATAAATAAAGCCTGAGTCCAACGATAGAAATTGACTAGAAACAAACACTATCTGCAGTTCTGTAAGGAATTATAATCAATAATAGAGATGATATATCAGGTTGATGTGGTATGCTAGCTATATATATTCAGCACTACGTATGATATCAGACAACTCTAAACGCCTGTAACAGGATTCGAATCCGTAAATGGATTTGAAACACTTAAGTTATTCACGAAGAAAACATTAAAGCATATCACAGACAGAACAGATGTGTATGAAGTTGTAAAGTCGTAGGTTATTAAACTGCATTAATTGGGGTGGCTCCGTGATGCATTAGGGATACTTTAACACAGGTATAAAAACAGTGACACAAAAACTTTTAATAAAAAGCACTATTATACGAGATCATTTGTAAAGTTTGAGTCGTCTATATGAAACTTACAGTAACAAAATCTCATCACCATTAGTATTCAAAATTTACTTCATTATGGAAAAGTATATACACACAAACTTTCAGCTTACTTTCTCTTCCTGCTTTAGAACTGCACGATTTAATGCTTCAATTTTTGCTTGCATCAGACGTATTTGTTCTTCTAAAAGCTGTTTATCTTCCTTCAGTAAACGAGCAAGTTGAGCAGTTTTCATTCTTTCTGCCATTAACTTTAAATGAGCATCATCTTTTTCTCGTAACGTTTTAACAAGACGAACATTCTGTTCTTGTGCATCTTCAAAAGCTTGAACAGTTATCTTTAAATAGTAGGACAAAACAATTTAGATGTAGTTAAGCAGTTTTTTGTTTAAAAAATGTCAGTAGTTAATGAGAAATGTTTAAAGTAAACTGTAAATAATGTCATGTTGTTTAATACGCCAACTTTTTCCTAAAAACATTAGTAAGTCTTAGTATATTGGAATATTTCTGTAAACGGACTGCTCCTAAATAGAACAGGTGTGAAAAAATACAAACAAAAGTAAAGCTTACTTCCATTTCCTTCAATAGTACATCCTCTTGCTGCTTGGCAGCTACAAGTCGTTGTTGGTGAAGTTTTAACTGCTCTTCAACAGATTGACTCTTACGTCGAACTATGTAGAGTTCCATTTGCAACTCTGATATTTGCCAATCAGAAGCAGAAGTTTTGGATTTTCCACAAGACGTGATCGGCAGAGATCCGGATATACTCGAGCTTTTTTCTTCAGGAGAAACCAACCCCGTCTTACATGTTTTCGGAGAGAGTGGAATATTTCCATGAGAAGTGAGTGAACGTTCAGCAGGTGACATTTTTAAATTGGGTTCAACAGGAGATGTTAATGATGACTTCCGTTGTTGCTGCATCTTCGTTTGCTGTGACTGAAGATCTTTGATAGTTGCATGGAGTTTATCGATTTCGTTTCTAGCATCAGTCAGTTCACCCCGCAGCTTGGCTTCACATTGAAGAAGTGCTGCTTTGTCTCTTTGGTCTTTTGGAATAACTTTATACATGTTGAGTAGTACAGACATTTCTTTTTGTGATTCTTGTGAACGCCTAGAATAAGAATATTACTGTAAATTCGTACTCAATAGAAGAATTAAGAAAAACTACAGGATACTTACGGCGAGACTGTAATTTATGGACGACCTTTGAACGAACCTTAACTGACCTTGAGAAGTATTAGACAATCAGTAAACAGTCAGTACAGAGTAAAAATATATTATACAAAACCAAAGAATTGAAGTGGATATGGTCCAAAAACTTGTCAGGGTTAGAAAGAGGTTTAAAGGTTCTAAAATCGTAATGCATAAGGTAGAGGAACTCATCTATATGGCTCCATAACAGTAGGTTTCTGGAGTCATGATAAGGTCACAAAAACTCTCTCAGCCTCGACCACATAGCTTCAGTATTGTTTGTATGTACTCCGTTTGTGTAAGTTTATCATTTTTATTACACATATATCCCTACAATACTCATACCACTGAACAGCCGAAGCTTCAGTAACATTTGAGATTATTGCAGCCAACGTTAATGGTGCTTTTATTATACAGTTCAAAGTAATTATTATAATTTGCCTTAGTCTCAATCTGGATCGAGTGAAAATGTTCCTATTTTAGCAGACATCTTTCTTCAACATATATTACATCGAAGGACAACATCACGGTAATCTGCACAAGGTCTACAAGTCATTTGATTACCGCAATTACAAATAACGGAAGTTCTTAGTAGTCCCATTTATTGTAGCCGCTTAATTGTCACGTCCTCTCTAAAATCCATTGTGAACCGACTGTACATGAGCATCAAGTACTAAAACTGGCGCCATGACTTTGAAATCCCTCAAACGCTTCAGACTGGCTCGTCCATAAATTATAGTCTCGCCGATACTTACTTCAGTTGTTCTTTTAAATCACGAATAATCTCATTAGATGGCGAAGAACACGATAGATTAGAACGCAAGTCGGGAGTAGATTCCTAAAATGTAAACAGAGAATATATACATGTTATTTCAAAACCTTTCATTTAGTGATAAATTACAACAAAAGTTGGACTTCCGAATACTGTAAGCCCTATCGCTTATTTTGGTAAACTCCACTAACCCTAATGAGAAAACAAAAATGTTGATATGAGAGCAGGTAAAATTGTTACTATCATAGTTGTCAACAGATTAAGTTGTATCCATTGAGATACATTTTATACTGAAGAGTGTTCTGGTGAAATCAACCCACACGTCGAACCACGCAAGCACTTCTGAATAAACAATGACATCGAAATTATTTATTTTAGGATGAGTTTCTTGCGGGAGTTAGTCAATGTCATATTCAACAATCATACAGAGATTTTAAACAGTATTTCCGTGCTAGTTCAAAAAACACAACACTACTAGAAATATCTACATGAGCTGAAAATTTTCTCCATTAATAGAAGTATTCAAACAGTTTAAGAAATTAGCTAAATAAGTCGAAAAAATGTAACTGAAGCATCTGATTTTGTGCAAAACTCTTACTACGTGATATGGTATATAAGCATAACCTAACGTGTATTTGAGGTAGGCTTTAATTTGATAACACCATAAAAACACAAACTGGATCACAATCACACTGGAAATCTAATACTCATTAACGCCGAAATAGACATGGGAACATACAAAGTGTCCATCATGGAAAATCATTCGAATAATATGACAGTAAAATGAATATACTTATTTGTATGTATGAAATATTTGGTCTCATTTACTCCTCCTAATATTTACACTTGCGCTGAGTCGAAAAAATTGGTCACTACTTGCAGATAAAAAATTGAGCTAGTTCTCAAAAAGTCAGAAATTCAATTTCCGTACTTGCTGAGATACAACAAAGATATTATCATGATTTAAAATGCCTGAAACTAAATCTTCCAGAAATCAATTTTAATTAACTTACAGTTTTCAAAACTTTTTCAGGTGCACTTCCATTGACTTGAGAGCTTGCTGAAGTGGTAACTGTGCCAGGTCGAGCAGTAGATGAACTTGGAGAACTATGCTTAACACTTTCCTCTACTTTTATAGGAGTCGAATTTTTTGGTTTTAATTCTGGATCAGCAGTTGGTGATCCAACCTCAATAAGAAAAAAGTCAGTAATAGACTTAATGTTACATGATACGTTAGCATGGAAATTTGAGAAAGGTAAAACATATAATTAAAATAGTAACAGAGATATTTTGTTTTCTATGACGCAACGTCTGATCAAATTGAAGTGAAATATGAATTTAGAAAAAAAATGTTTACATAAACTATTAAATGCTTTTAATAAACAAACATTGTTGCTTTGTTTATATTAAAAGAAAAATTCATATTAAAATGAATACTTACATCTGGCATTGTTACTGAAGTCTGAGGCAGATTTGCGCTTTGTGGGGTTGATGGTGTCGACTGATCCGACTTTTCACATGCAGCAATAACAGCTGCAGTTGCCTCTGAAAGTGCCGTACGAACACGAACTAACTCGTCCTCTGTGCATTTCAAATCCACACGTATCTAAATGTATAAAGTAAGTTTTGAAATTGAACATAAAATACCTAAATGTATTCATTTTACCATAACTTTTTATTTACTGATTAGAGTCGAGGATGACAATTCAGTTATATACTGAAATCACTATCTATATTTTAATAAAAAGAGTAAATATCACTGAGTTAATATATTTCTCCTACGGCATAGCTAAAATGATGGGTAAATTACTCAGAAATACATTCAAAATAAGTATAAAAAAAAACTGACCATTTCACGTTCTTGTACAGTTTCTTCGCATTTTCTACGATAACGAGTCACCTCAGCTTTTAGTTGTTTGTTTTGTGTTTGGAGTGTAGAAATTAGACTACGCATTTCACAACTGATAGGACCAGCTTGTTCATTATGCGTCAATGCTTGTTTGAAATCTAATTCCATAGTTTCATATTTGTGTCTTAGTTGAGAGTATTGCCCTTCAATGAGGAGCATTTCAGATCGCATCTGATTTTGTATAGCTGCTTCATTTGCCTAATACAAAAGAATCAAATAGTAAACAGTCAACAGAAAATTCTTAAAAACATAATGGTATAGAATTTTATCTACAGAATAATGTGTTCCAGTTATGGGATGACGTTGGACAACTTGAGTTTTAAAAATAACAGAAGTGGAAGTCATACAAATTGTCTATTGAAATGACTAAAAATCAGTTAGGATATAATGAATATTCAGTAAACAAACATGGAGTTGTGAACTCATTTACAATTACCACTTGAATATTTACACAAATATATGACGTGTATTTTGTTTGAAAATGAGAAACCACGCAACAATAACCAATTCTCATTAATATTACTTTGAGAAACGATTTGGAATATTTTATAGGTCTGTAATTGTAGTGACTTTTCCAGTAACAGGTTAGTTCTATCTTTTTTGACTGACAA
The DNA here is from genome assembly GCF_000237925.1 of Schistosoma mansoni. Lineage (NCBI taxonomy): Eukaryota > Metazoa > Platyhelminthes > Trematoda > Strigeidida > Schistosomatidae > Schistosoma > Schistosoma mansoni. Next base: position 23,127,013 of record NC_031497.1, on the reverse strand, counting down.
ATCACCTAAAATTAGTTATTGCCGCAGAGATTGTAGTATATAATAACAACAATATTCACAAATAACTAATAATTCAGCCGGATGATTTTTCAGACACTTAAGTTGCGAATACTTTCCAAGTCATCTTTTGCAATTTGAATCCGTCCCTAAAGAATTCATTTCATATTCACGAAAATGTAGAATTATAATTCTATTCCACATGAGGGATTAAAAATCTACAGGTAAGAACTTTAAACAATTTTATGTACGCCACACTCTAAAAGAAACTCCTTTATCCGACAACACAGTGCAAAGCCAAGAAACCTATGACATTCAGATCACATGTATTTTCTTCAGAAATGCTATTATATTGCGTTGGCTGAACATAGAATCATGTGAATATTAGGTAAAAAGTAGTAATAAGTTCTCTTGTGGTTTAATGGTGTGGATAACCTGAGTCGCTTAGTGCATTTTCAGTTGAAAAGAAAGCCGATACCTCTAGAGGCAGTGATCAACTGTGACAAGTGTCCTGTTACATACATGACAAAAACAATGGATTTTTATGGAGAAAATAACGTTAGCGGATGGTTTAGTATCATAGGTCTAGTTTGTTAGACAAATCCAAATGATCAGAAGGGGTTTTGTGGAGATTTCAGTATTTCCATAGCTGAAATCATGAGTCAATTGAATCCCAATGACCCATATAATGGAATATATGCTATATAATCAAGAATTCCCTGTGAAACTTATGTGTAGATATGGATAGAATTCAGAATATTTTCTGAGAAACAATTTATGAGAAATCTCATCATGATTCACATTTTGTCAAGTTAACAATTTTTCAATAATAAGAAATTCAAGATGTGCGAACAATAGTTGGATGAGTTGTACAATATCTCGAAACTACTTTATGATTATAGGGTACGTATGTAGTTTTAAACAGTCAAAATCATGATAATTACGTAAGCCGTTAGAGGTATGTACGTATGTTAAGCTGAAAAAAATTCTAAGAACAGGGAACGTCTTCCGAAATGTATAAATTTATCAAAGAACTGCATATGCCATGCGAACTCGATTTAGGTAAGCTTAATAATAATGTACTTGTATGATGGGCATTTCTATTCTCTAAAGGATAGAATACATAGAAACTAATCAACAAGCGAACTGCTCCTACATTAAAACAAGATCCCATTTGTGGATGAGATTGTTTTCATGAAAGCATCCAACATTCCAGGTTGCTATTAATGTTCATTTTACAGATAATTCTGCTGACTACACTAAGGCTTTGTAATGTGTTTAGATGACATTCACAGTGTATAAAAATAATTAACAGACGGATTACATAAAACATATTCATAAATAGCGAATCAACTCATTTACCAGATACTTGGATATGGGCTACACCTTAGGTATAAGAGCTAAGATACTACCCGGTCTCTCAAACCAAAGTGGATGAAGTGGAGCCCGATCCTGGGACTAAATGGTCATAAACAGAAAGGCCTGATCACTAAGCGACCGCTCCATAAAAAACATATATATATAACAAACAACGGGAAAAAAAGAAAAATTGATTTTAAGACGCACCTCCATTTCTTCTATCTGTTTTAGATGACTGTGTCTGTTATTTTGAATAGTGCTTCTAGCTTCCTCTAACTGACTTCTTAGTTGGATAGCTTCATTATATAGAATATTGAATTGAGTTTTTAGGGATAGATATTGAGGAGATTCTATAATAATATGCTCGGGAATATCTCGTAACTAATAAAGCAAAAGATATATCAATAAAAAAAAACTATGAAGGTAAAAATTCGGGATGTAAATTATGTGATGGATTGTGATGTACATACTAACAATTAGAAATCAAACATTAGTTTGTCAGTCAGCTACAACATAGGATCAGACACATATATGCATCGGTACATGTTGCCACACCTCATTAGCACAAAAAGATGAACACAAAATCCATGGAAGCAGTTACTTCAATGGTAGTAATATAAAAAAGAAAAATTGCATATAAGGATATACAGGAAGAAAGAATAATTTCGTAGAAAGAAAGGTATAAAGCAATTTTAATCTCACAGTTGAAGGGAAGATAAAGAGTGTATACACCTACATCATTGTGATCGATTCTGAGCCATGTCACACAGAGTCTCCAACCATTGGTTACAGTAGTCACACGGACCCCAACCAAGTAGTCTACATCTACCAACATGGCTCAGACTAAAAGTTAGTGACTTCAAACACTGATGCCACGTTTTGGTTTGGCCGCCCCTAACTCTCTTCCAACCATCCCCTACACTAGTCAGTATTGCCCGTCGTGGTAATCGGTGTTCAGGCATACGTAACACATGGCCCAACCCAACTCAGTCGATGAAGATTCATGACCTCATCAACTGATTTACCATCGTTCCCTAATATCCTGCGTCTAACCTCACTATTACTTACCCGGTGATCCCAGCAGATGCGAGCAATATTTCTAAGACATCTGTGGTCAAATACTAGTAACTCACGAGTATCTTCTACTCTTAATGGCCACGTTTCGCATCCGTAAAGTAGAACAGAGCGAACTGCTGTGCAGTATACTAGTCCCTTAATTGATAGACGGATATCTCGTCTTCGCCATAGGTGACGTAAGTTGGCAAAAGCCAAATGAGCTTTTTGAATCCGTGCTGAGGTTTCATCAGACACCAACCCATGAGGGCTGATCAGACTTCCAAGATAAGTGAAGTCGTCGACGCGTTCGACAACTTCACTCCTTATCCTTAGGTTCAGGTGTTGACACAAGCCAGTCCTGAAGCAACAACTTGCTTTTTTTTACGTTTGTTTGTCACAGTAAAAATATGAATAAAGGAGAATTCTTAAAACGAATTGACTATCTACAATTACAATGAAATATTGGTTCAATTGTGGAGGTTGAATGTAATTCTGTACTAATGGTCTCAATTTCCGGCCACCCACAAGTCATCCTGAAATGAGCACAAAAGGATTAGTGTGATCAAACTAGCCTCCAGAATACTCATGTTAATGACAATCTAACAGAAACTCGAAAGTGAAAAACAGGCTCTTGAAATACTACACTCGAATACAAGAAAATAATTGCACTTCTGAGTATAAACAGCACTGAAGATTTCCAATTACATAATTATGTGAAGTGTATTGAAAAAAACTGAGTGGGTTCATCGAAATTTCGTAAGATTCCAAATGACAGTGAAATCAGGAAATTTTTAAAAAAAGTCAAAACTAACTTGCATATTCAATGAAGCACATTCTGCAACTTTGTCTTCCAAGTGACGTTGAAGGCGTTCTAATTCATTTACACGATTATTTGCCAACTCACGGTACTCTTCCAGTTCACAAGCCAAGTCATTATATTTATTCCGTGTAATTGATCCATCAACATTTGAAGGATCTTCACGACCTACAAGAGAGGGAAAATATTGTTGAACTATAAAATAATACAATAACGAACTACAAGGTCACGAATCTAATGAATTTTTCACAATGTCAAGACCTTTGAAATTAATTACTTGTTCATAAAAAAAGTAGACTGCCTTTAAAAATATGTATCCATTCAAGCATAAAGACAAGAATCAACAAAATGAGAAGCAAAAAATACGAGATAACATCAGTGGGGAACCAAACATACTAATTAAATTTAAAAATAATACACGGAAAGTTCAGAAAAGTAGCAAGCATCATGTATTTTAACACCTTCATTTTATGAACTTGAACCATAGGGCTCATATATTAGATTAAGCACCAAACTTTTGTAACGTGATCCAGTTTTAGTTTGGCAATATATAACGCCTTTAACTTATCTAATCCCATGCTAACCAAGAAGTCTAGAGTTTTCACTAAATCCGTTTTTCTACTGATTATTTCTGACCGACTTCCATGATGCTTTTGGGTAAATTATCACATCTGATAATAAATTAATTTCGTTCCATGTTATGAAAAATGTGATAGATTATAGGAAACTATATACAATTACGATTGGGAAAATGTCGAACATATAATCAAGGAAAAGGAATACCTTAGCTTAACTATTAATTCTATTACAAGTATCAACTGATGTTAATGTTATTATTGGAAACACTGAAAACTTTGACAAATTTCTACACAAGAATAATTGTCAATAGACTTGAATGTAAAACTTTACACCTGAGTACACGCATAATACTGAGTGATTTGAATAATAATCATGAATGTACGGCCGAGAGTGGGGAGAGTCCGCTCTCCCTCTCCAAATGCTCTCACACGGCCACGCGTATATAGCCTCTGCCAGGGAAGTCCTACTCACTGCCTTCTCGTGACGAGGGCGTTGTTCACAAAATTGAGAGGACGAAAAGCAAATGTTCGGCGCTTTAGCCGGGTCGGTGGACACGGAAAGTCCACCTAGGGGAATCGGAAAACCCTCATTCCAAACCAATGGTACACATGGGCTCCAGTACTCTGATGGAACAAATGATGTATGAATCAATCGTTGGTCACCGGCTACCATGAGACTGCATCTCCTCACGATGCTCCACTGCCTTGTGGATCAGACTTTTAAGTCAAAGGCTCTGGGAGTGGCCCCTTAAGAAAACTACCTGCTTCGGTTTGGGCACCTGGGCAGTATCATAGCCCTCACAAAAATCAAATGAGATTTGTGTGGCACATATATATCTGGTGCCTGTTTGTACCAATATTTATGTGTTTAAATAAAAAAATAAATAAAAATCATGAATAAGCAAAATATGAAGACCAAATCAAATATATACCTGGAGAGTCTGAGCACTTGAGAGCTGATAATTCAACTTCCATTTTCTTGTTCTTTTCCTGAGCTTCATACAGACGATGATCTAAACGCGTAACTTGTTTCATCGCTTCTGCAAGTTTATAATCTAAATCCTCATACTTAGCTTGCCATTCCGCTGACGCGTCACTATTCGTCTGAGCTAAGTCTTGCAGTTCACGAAGCTAAAAATCGATCGATACAAACTGACGATTAAAAATATGTATAGTAAATTCACATATATACTAAAGGTTCTTAGCGACTTCTGACACTAACAGTGATTTTATATCCGAGAAATGAGACGAAAAACGCTTTAATATGGTTATTGAATAATTTCTGGGTGAATGTTCAATTATAACGCTGCAATATGGGATGAGAAATTTCGAAATGTTAGTTTTGGAATGAGGTTGAATTGACGAATACATTGTATTCCATTGACAAAATGTCAGTTTTTTCGAGTTATACCTAAAAATACTATTTATAGTAAACTTTTTGGTCCACTAATCACCATAATTTGTTGAGGACATTTATAATTCCATATTCCACATTTACAACTTTTGATCTCTTGGTCTTTTTAAGAACAAATATGACACATTATTAAGATATTAGTTTGAAATTTAATGACCATTCGTTTGTCTCTTAGTCATTAAACATCAATAACACATTAAGATGTGTGTTGATATAGAGGAAAAAATAAAGAATTTACCAAGTTATCAATTGCAACGGCATGTAAGAATGACCTGAAAAAACCTTTTTCCTTTCATCGCCAACACTTTAGATGACTTCTAATCATGTTTTTGTGTCACCGTTTCATATACAAGAGTGTCGCTTTAAAGAAATTTATTTATTTGGACAAATAAATATTGGTATAAAGGGGCACCAAATACATATGCGCCGCACATTAACAATGAGAATGTGAAGAGGTAAAGAATGTAAAGTGCGTATTATAAGAAAAAGGAGAACAACGAACAGAAATTAGTGCATGAGAGTGAAATAATAATAATAATGGGAGAGGCAGTTCAGTTAGCAAAAATACAACCAGAAACAATTCTTTCAGTTAAAGTTACGTTCATTTTTATGAAAAAAGTGAAAGTCACAGCAGGATTGCCACTGGCTTCTATTCTGAGTCATGTCTGATAGCGTCTCAAGCCACTGATACGTCAATGATTAGTTCTCATGAACACTTATCAGTAGTTCAATCCATATCAACGTGTGTCGTTTATCGATCATCGTTCTATTCATCATTTTTTGACAATCCAAAATATGTCTATCATCAAAATATAAAAGTATCATTCATAACATGGACCTGTCTGCAATAATGACTATTTTTTAGAAAAAGTAACCGCCAAAAAATGAATTATGGAAAAGTTTGTTAAAAACACATACAACAATACAAACTGGAAAACTTGTACGTACGCGAAGACTGCTTTGTCGATGTTTAGAATGCAAATTTGTACAAAGGCTTTGAAGACGAAAATTTTCCTTGTTTAAAAGTGTTATTTCCTCGTGCAAATCTACTGCACCAGATTTACTGCAAGTTGTTGAAGCAGGTTCCTGAGATGAACTAGTTGAATGATTGTTACCTTCAGAATCGGGGTTGTGTGTGCCATAAGGAGCCAATGAACTAGAATGAATAGGTATAGTATTATCACTAAGTTCAGATCCAACAGAAACTGATGCGGTTTCGGTAGTGTTTCCAAGCAGTTGACGCAAACGAAACTGGTGAGTAACCATTCTGAAAAAAAACAAATCATAAAGACTAAGAAAGTATGGAGAATTTGTTAGTGAAATTAAATTGAAAGGATTGAAGATTTCGTGAAATATATACAGTACGGTATGATAATGTTCACTTTTGCTAACAGAACATAGGATGATCTATATAAGGAATACATGGTCAAATAACATAAAAAACAAAACTAAATATGATCAAAACATGTCACTAAAGTATAAAATGTTCCCGACAAATATAACAGACGATTAGCAAATGGCAAAAAATCATGAAGTATAAGCTATTTTTGCACTAACAAATAAGATACGAAACATGAAAATTAAGACACAAACTTATCAAAAGAACTTGCTTTTCATAGGCAGACAAGAGGCGTGCAATAATACGTTTGGAAAAATGTACTCGTTCTTGAAGCTTTTCTGGAACTTCCTCCTTGTCCCATGAGGCCAATTGTTTGAGAAATGATTCTGTAGATGTTGAAACTATAAAAAACGTGGAGCGAGAATGAAAGAGGAATAAATAGGAGAAAAGAGGGATGTCAAGATGTTGCTGTATCTCAAATATTTGGTGGTTATCTTTGCATATCATTATCCATCATAGCATTAACGAACAGCAGTTGCTCTGTCAACATAGTGCTTAAGATAACTGAGTCACTAGTCAGGTTGCACAGATCGAGAGGCTTGTACCCAAAGACATCTGCACACAAACTTCATATAAAGAGTTGCATTCAGAAGTTTAGTCTAAATAACACAAGTCCTAGGGTCAATGTAACTGAAGAGGTACCACTTATATGAAAGGGGCCTAACACGATTAGATCAAATGATTAATTGTACCTCCTATAACGATAAAAAAACATCACTCATTTAAGCAGAGATAACTCAAGTTTCGAAGAAAGGAAAGATATCGCTATATATGGAATATCTACAGGTGACTACAGTGGCGGGGAAATTAAGTGCTTTGTGCTAAAAGAAAATCGAGTACGAAAAAAAACAGTAGGAAAGGACATCAATTACACGCTGTTTGAGGTGTTAATTAAGTGTCTGAGAAGAAATGGAATATTAATAACAGTAGTCGTTCGAAGGTAAACTTTCATAACAGATACAGACGTTCTGCGTGGCGTTGGACTATATTGAGTAGAAGCTACAGTTGATCAGAACGTTAGAACGGCTTCCAGAAAGCGCGACAAAGCCTCCAGGACTCTAAAGAAGCCGGAGTCTGTTCAATCAGAACCTGATATAACTTTCTAGGATATCAATACAACATGCTACGATTGGAGAATCGTATAAACTCCCTATATGGGGATTGGATGGATTGTAATGATATTATAGCCTATACCAAAAACTATAAATACACCTGTGTTTCTATGCATTTTGTACGCTTACCCAATAAACGCTTCTCCTGCCTTTTTTCACCTTCTAGACTTGAGACTGGGTTCTACGCGTTTGAGTGGCAAAGCTGTATACCATATTTACCGAAATCAACTAGAGGACGAAACACTAGTGGCAGAGATGGGATACTGATGAGTTTCTAGAGTATTATTAAGTCCTGTTGAGTAACCAGAGCATAAGCGAACGCCCTATTTACCGAATCTCTTGACCATTATGGATTTTTATTTTTATTTTGCGTACTAAAAATAATACCCAATTCTTTTACACGAAAGATACTTGTGTCCAGCGCTGACTAAAAAAATTAAAGCAATTTACACGACCCACTTAATCATCTCACCTAGAACAGCAATAAACATACCCATAACCAATTAAAAATTGAAAGATAAAAATAAGCTTCTAAAACAGAAATACATACTTTCTTCCTCAGCATCCGAATCAAAACGCTGAAGTATAATCAAGCTATCCTCATCGAGCTAAAATTTCAAAGGAAATTAATTAGAAACAATAGTGATAGGTCAGTAATTATATTCAATTTGAACGACAAAAACTTATGACCACCAAAAAATTAGCATTACAAACATAGCAAAGTTGTGCCAAACCGTTCATGTTTAAACTGTGTTAGCCCTCAGGTAGCTTAGAAGGTAAATACGATTGGATTTCTGCTCGAATCCTATCCTACTGTACTAGCGCTTTTCTTCGCTTTTAGGAAAGCATGTCGTTTGAACTAATCAATTTCATTACGAATTTTTGAAAGCGTGAAGATAAAATAATGATTAGTCAACTAGACTAACGAATATAGTATACATGGCTTGCATTTATAACAATCTAACAACTATTTAGTAATACAAAAATGAACAATATTTGAGCGAACAATTGTTTTCAATAACTTCATCATCAGGCTCTACAGTTATAAGTCCATAATTATAATATTTTACAAAGTCCAAAATGAGGCATGTATTAATTAATTTGACAATGTTATATGTTATTTAGTAATAGACCAACATTCACCCTTAATAAAACAGCCACCAAAACAATGTGTGACATCATTAATAGGAACGAAAACAGTTAACATCCATGGACAGAGCTTCAAGTTGTATTCATCATTTAGGTGTAGCTGTCCTTGATGAAGCCTCTTCACACATAACTTAGCAAAATGAATAAATGTAATGATAATTATCAGAAGGGGGTTTTGTAGAGATTTTAGTAATTTAATAGTCGAATTCATGAGTCAATTAAAGCTAGATCGGCAGTGCTCACCCACGACCCTGCTCGCGGGACTTGAACCCAGGACCTATCAGTTTTGCGCGCGACCGCTTAACCTCTAGACTACTGAGCTGTCATCCAACGGTGTCAATGTTTAGCTTCAAGCAATCCACTAGTCCCATACAAGGACGAAACGGCCGTCAAGTGCTTCCAGGTTTTCCATGGTGGTCTGGCTTTGACTCATGAATTCAACTACTAAAGTAATGATAATTGTTTAAATTAAAGAAATAGCGATTTTTTTCTCGTATTAGTTGTAGTAAATATGATGCAGTATTACTTTCGAATTGTATTAGACAAGTGTTAATGACTTGCTATGAATTAGATATCTAAATCTTGAGAAATAAATTGTCATAACTACAGATCGTCCCATCAGTCGATAAACAGAAGCCTACAAGATTGTATGCAAGCTAGATGATATAAGAATGTAATGTAAGTTTACAGGAAAGATATACTGTAAAAAAGTAGTGAATAAATAAACTCCAAGTTGCTGGATTTTACTGGCTGATACAACACTAAAAAATAGTGAGTTAAGAAGTGATTGTATGCTTCAAAAGTTTTATAGTACATTTGTATGGTATGTCCTGCCAAGATTTTATTTTACATGCTCTGGAACCATTCTACGAATATACCCACAAAATAGAAGAATGCTACTGTCTTTATTCTAATCTAACTGATTGACTATGAAACGTTTAGTGAAGATATAAACGTTATTTTTAAACCACAGCGTTTTTGCATACAAATCTTACATCTACGGAAAGCGTACGCAATAAATGTGAATTCATGTTAGCAAAGTGACAGTACATAGGCTGGAAAACTTCATATTTACGCAGTTGTATCCGGTCGTTGGGAATTGATGTGGTTTGTTAGTGACCTCACTTGTGGTTCATTTTTTAGTGGTTAATAATTAGAGTAAGTAAAACTAGTAGACAGCAGTCAGATTCTAAGTTCAATGATTCGAAATGCATGTCGACATTTTCGAATCCTATAAGATGTAAAATCCCTTATTTACTAAATCACTGTTCACTTGTTTTGAATACACATGAAAGTTGTTTATTCGGTACGTTCGACATGAACAGGGTCAAACACCAATAAAACACAACTTTCGGTAAACTTACTCTTAACGTCATTGTCCTGCTTCAGTTTGGGCACCTGGGCAGTATCACAGCCCTCACACAAATCGAATGAGATTTGTGAGGCGCACATTTATCTGGTGCTTCCTTGTACCAATATTTATGTGTTTAAATAAATAAATAACGTCATTGTAATTCCATGAAATATGACAATGAGATATTGGTTTACGTGCATGGCACGATCAGAAAATTACCAGATAATGCATCATACTACCAGTTGCTTGAATTTCATATTTTTTAGTAATTTGTTGACTTTCCTACAATTACGATCTGGGCATCCATAAAATGGTAACACAATTACATGGAATACACTGAGCATCCTAACTTAATACAATTTGATTTCTTACACTTGAAAAATTTAAAGAAATCGGTCTTATCGAAACCGAAAATCTCGATAATAGGAATAACTTATAACAACAAGTGGTGATCTTAGTTATAGAATAAAGGGTAAACAAACTGAAGATCGGACATACAACCTGTGATGAACACAAAACCCGTGTTTAAAGTGGTGAAGTTGGCAACGAATGAATCGAAAACTAAGGAGCGCAGTCAAAAACGACTGTCAGATTTTAATAAATCTGATCTGTTTTCAATTACTTTTGGAAACATTTGGCTTTTGAATAGTAAGTGATTATTAATAGATTACAAAATGAAATTTTTTTCTTGTGTTGTAATGTACACTGTATGCCTTATGGAATATACATATCTGTAATATACAAGACACTCTAGTGTACAGTGAGGAGTAAGACTAAGCCTATATATCCAGCGAACAATCACTAGAATTAACATAGCACTAATAATCTACGTGAAATATTACTGTTAAAATCACCTGATTCCAGTAACGATTGACTACACAAAGTAGTGCATCATCCTTAGTTTGGCGATTTTCCAGGTGTTCGATTCGTTCCTTCAATTCAGCAATGGCAGCTCGACGTTCCATTAAAGCTTCCCATAGTTTTTTATTTTGAAGTTGTAACGCTCTCTTATCAAGTTCCTCCAAGGATGAGATTCGAGTGAATGATATAGGCTCAGATGCAGCTGAAATTAAACGTTTACTGATAGGGGGAGTCGAATCTAATTGTGAAGTAGATCCATGTAGTAAATCATGGTCCGGATTTGTATCATCAGAAAATGACCTCTTCATCTTCTGTAAAAATTTTAGAGAAAAAGCACATTTATGACGTCATAATATAAACACCCACCTCAAGCTTTCAGAATATTGTAATATATTCAGTATACATGGATCTAGTTTGTGTGAGAAAAAGGATCGAATGCCACTTCCGAACCCTAACATCTTTTTAATAAACAGCTACTCTACAAATCAAGTTATTCTAAATTTATAACAGAATATTTTCATTTTATTTACTTAAAATTTTCAGATAAAGGTACCCTATAACCTAAAATCAGTCTTTCGGATTACTATTTTAATACTTCCTGAGAAATACACAACAGTCAGCTACTTACACAGGGGGTAGTAAATATTAATTCATCTAATCTACTCACTCCTTTAATTGACGAATCACCTTTATTCAAATACTGACGATAAAATTAGTGGATACAACCAGGCGACCAATTTTCTTGTTACAGACGCTCCCGCTAACATAATTAACCGAATATGCAAAAATGCTGCTATAAGTATACCTAAACCTTGATTTTAGTAAATAAGAACAGAGACAACCCGTAAACTTCGATTACTAAACGTACATGCAACTACGTCACACACAACAACAAAGAAAAATAATCAAAAAAATATCTATGAAAAAGTATTTTTATTCGAATCACCGTTGAAAGGCAGTTACGGCAGAGTTACAAGAAATCTTTGTAGGAAGAGACTGAAATATCATATGAAAGCAAATTGGGATTTTAAAAATTGAAAGATTGAGAGAATACCACTTTGATTTACACAATTCATTTTAGGCAACAGGGAAGTTCATTTTTTTACATTTGAAGGGTTGAACAATAATAATAGCATATCAACATAAATAATAATATCAAAACGGCGTCAACGAAGTGATAAGTAATGTAAGACTCGAAGAAGCATTTTAGTTAGAGAGAAAATAATATAAATAGTAAAGCATTAATCAATTTTCATAATATACCAGGAAGCCCTGTGAAGTTAAAGGTAGCAAGTCAAATATCTCTTCAATTACAGAAACAATGACAAAGAATACGCCAGTGGGCTAACGGTACAGTCAAACCATACAGCATTAACCCGGTAAGGAATCGATATTTAACAAGATAACAAAAATTACAAAAGGAGGCACATATGGTGCTTCAAAAATATAGCAATTTCCGTACAGATGTGTAAAACGCTTTTATGAACCAAGATAATTACCATGGCAAGAAAACTCATAGAGGAGAAAATAACTATCGAGGTAGGAATGCTTAATGGGTCGATAGAGAAAAAGATAATCACCAACATATGAATAAATACATGATTGTAAAATCCAAATAACTGATTATTTGTTGGTTTGACTAATGGATAAATTAAATAATTGCAAAAATGAAAACAACAAAGAGGAAAAACGCATAAAATACTCATACAAATGTACACTAACATGCAAAACATTACTCAAGTTATGGATGGTAATTAGCCAACGATTTGACAAAGTTTCTCAGTGAAATAAGATATATAGAAATATCTAAACAAAGAGTTTGGTACATCTGATAGTTAGTAAATCATTCAATTCGCCGAGTGTCATAAATAAGAAAGTAAAAATATGAAATATACTATGGGTGGGCTAGATGAAGACATCCACTGGGTCAAAACAACAATGAATTTATCAGATAATATACGTAAATTGTACATTCATGTAAAGCATTGTGTTTGGGAATACTATTTACGTGTGTGTGATCCAAGACATTTTAATCGAGATTTGATTCAGAATGATGCTTCAAGAAAAGATCAGATATTGAAATGGGGAAAAATACAATGTTAACAAAACTGTCATAATACTATATATATATATATATATATATATATATATATATATAGTATTCCTGGGTAGGAATCAAAAACACTATCTTAACGAAATATATTGGTTGTAAGAATATCAGAATCTTGTGAATAGTACGTGTAAGATATTGTACATGAAGAAACTCACAGATGAGCTTGTTTGGGATGAAAATAGCACACAACAAAAAATATATCAGTTGCATACAAAATACGCATATCAGAATAGGGAAAATGACAAAATTTGCGTCAAAATTCTAACATTCATGAAATAAAACTAGGTGTTTGTAATACATACCAATCCACTTAGTTCATACATAAATAAAATTATGAAGCCTGAGAAATATAGAAAAATTGAATAGCTTCATTATTTCTCTTTCAACGAACAGAAACTATTTCCTCTGAATATGCAAACTTTCTACTGCAGCTAATGAAGTTTGTGGTTGTGATTTTCCCAAATTCATAAGTCTGATATTTTGAGGATCAAACATCATATGCTCATTCACGAAAGGTCGATTGGAAGAGTTATGAGACGCAATTGAAGGTATGTGTACAGAAGAACCAACCAAACGGGACGAAGTAGCAAGCGCTGCTGCAGCAAGTGCTGATACCTGTGCAGCAGCAGAACTTGACGGGCTTACTAGACGTGTGTCAAGTGGCTTTGGAATTATTCCATTAACATGTTCAGTCGAACGCGATGAATATGGATCACAAATACCAGTTTCCATCACTCGACTATTTTCTAAGCGATGAGAACCAAGAGGTAAAGCACATGTAAGTCTTACAGAATTGCTGGTTGATATATTGACAGTGTTAATGACGGTTGAATGACTATCAAGTGGGTTGTTGCTGCAGGTTAAATTAGTACTGGCGACGTCCATATCCTCGAAATCTTCAGCAAAAACAAACGGCTGTGACTGAGTCGGGATAGAAGTTTGAATAGTATTTGGAAGATATGAACCCAAAGTAGACTGCAATTGCTCGGGGTGTGGGGTTCCAACATGTAGAACATCAGTTCCTTGCATAAGAGTATTTGGATTTGCCATAATTGTATGTCCAACGAAGCCCGGAGAACTAAAATGCGTAAAACATATCAGTGTACCCAGTTACCGTATCATCATAATAAATCAGACATGAATATTTAGAAAACCCCTAGTTGCAATACAGATATCTCTGTTATTTCCCGATAAGAATAGTGAATGGTAACCTTGGGATACATTTATGGACCAATACTATGCATATATTTTCTATCGTATAATTGTTAACTAACTAAACTATCTATATTCGTGTCCCTCTTATTAAAGGCTTTATTTTGACCTATGAACTATTGCTATATGATTTACCGTTCTTGAGTTATACCCAGTCTATCAATTATTACCTCCCTTATTCACAGCCACATTTGGCTAAATCTTGTACAAATGTTGTTTTCCTATTTTATGGCACGATATGGTTTGTCTATTTGGCATATGAACCCAGAATGTTTGAAATAAAAGACTCATACCGCAGAGGCTGTTATTGGTGTTCTGGACTTAACTGGCTGGGCTAGACAGAAAGCAGGACCGACAAGTGCTCTAGACTTCTCGTACGGATTTTGTGTGTCATTGGTCCGGTCGATAAATCACTGCTCTCTAATTCGCGGTATTATCACATCATACATTAACAGGGCATTTAGGCGGCAACAAGTTATAACAATCTCATACACCCAAAATGTGATTAATACGCGAACATCTGAAACTTACCTGCTAGATGAAATTCCAGACCTTCGACGCGAGCGTGAACTGGTTTGCCAAGTAGATACCCATGGATCACGGGCCATGTCAATATGGATTTGGGGGTCAACATAAGTAAATCCTTCAAAAACATCAGAAACCATTGCAGATATTGGTAAGCCCTCATCCGGACTTTCGACGGGATTTTCTTGCGTAAATTTTGGATCGAAAAGAGAAACATCTGTGTCAGATGTCAAAGTGGGTCGGAAGGGTGGTTCGACCTGCTTTTTCAGAACACGATCCCAATCAGTATTACGAAAGAATGGATGCATTTTGATCGCCTCGGAATCAGATGGACCAGAACCAAGGCGTCTACTGACATCAACAACTAAAAGCTAAAGGAATTATGGAATAAATCAAGCATGAAAATGAGTGCTGACGAATAAATTGGGGATATCAAATAAGGAATTATCCTTTCAGAGAGGTTTAGATTGATTTTTCCTTCATATTGGTCAGCAATCATGAAAAATAGGGTACTTTTAAGAACTGCTAAGCAAATCAATAAATTAATTTAACTAATGACTTTAATATTTGGCCTAACCTTCATGAAAAAATCTGATTTGATGATCAAAAGTTACACTGATTTAAGATGTTTGCTGAATTTTTTGTTTAATACATACTGCAACGAAGCACTTCCAACTGAGTTATCACACTTCACAACAGCGAAAAGAGCATCACCAACTTAGAACTAATACAGATGACCATGGGCAGCAAAGAACAAATTGTGAATAATAAAACCTTTGAGATTTAGAGGTCTGCATACCTTTACATTATTCAAGCCAAGAGTGAGTGACTATACGGACTGGTTGAGCGTTTTAGTCTGGTCGCATGCAGCCGTTATTTAGCATGGTCTGGCTATAGCTAGCCGGGATAGACTGTAAATTGACATGTAACGAGTGAATCAACCGAGTCAATGGAGGTCCACAATTCTGTTGACTGTCGTATTGGCTTATGGATCACAGCTTTACCATTTCTAAGTGCCTCAATCATCCTAATCCAGTGAAGAAAGCTGACTCTTTGAAGAATATAATTGCTATGTACTGTCAATGTTCCCAAAAACTACTACAGTACTTTGTTTCCTGAATACTAATTCAGAAATCAGTAAGCATCTTTATAGTCATTAATTTATACGGGTGTGAAATATTGTACTACGGTTTGCGATCCCCGACTTTTACAAATTTGCTAACAACTGTACTCCAAGAAGTCAGTCAGTCAGTCAGCTACAACGTAGGACCAGGCACATATATGCATCGGTCCAAGTTGCCATACCTCGTTAGCACAACAAGATGAACACCGGATTCATAGAAGTAATTAATTTAGTGGTGGCAGTATATAAAGAAAGGTTGTATATAAGGATATAGTATAGGACGGAAGAACGTTATGAAGCAATTTTAATCTCATAGTTTAAGGGAAGATAAAGAGTGTATACACCTACGCCATTGTGATCGATTCTGAGCCATGTCACACAGAGTCTCCAACCATTGGTTACAGTAGTCACACGGACCCCAACCAAGTAGTCTACATCTACCAACATGGCTCAGACTAAAAGTTAGTGACTTCAAGCACTGATGCCATGTTTTGGTTTGGCCGCCCCTAACTCTCTTCCGACCATCCCCAATACTAGTCATCATAGCGCGTCGTGGTAATCGGTGTTCAGGCATACGTAACACATGGCCCAACCCAACTCAGTCGATGAAGATTCATGACCTCATCAACTGATTTACCATCGTTCCCTAATACCCTGCGTCTAACCTCACTATTACTTACCCGGTGATCCCAGCAGATGCGAGCAATATTTCTAAGACATCTGTGGTCAAATACTAGTAACCTACGAGTATCTTCTACTCTTAATGGCCGTGTTTCACAGCCGTAAAGTAGAACAGAGCGAACTGATGCGCAGTATACTCGTCCCTTAATTGATAGACGGATATCTCAACTCCAAGAAGTATCGAAACTAAAAGGTCAAACTTGACATTTTAGGGACGGTTACAAGTTATTCAAGTAAGTGGTTAACGTAACTAATTATACGAAAGTCGAACTACATAACTTACTTTTGAAATAAGTGATACGGCTTCTCGACTCAAATAAGGTACAGGTATAAAATCACCTCGTAATATCTAAAACAAAGTAAAATTGTATTAAACGACTAGCTTATAGATCTGCCTCGTTGACGAACCTAACAATGTACAATAGGAGTGACTGACAAAATATATTGTTTTTCAGAAACACGAATTCCTCATGACACAAAACAGGGTTCATTCAACTTTAGAATCTTATTACAATATTTAGTTCAAAAGAAAATGCAAGCGCAGTAAGTGGCTTAAGAAAAACTTAAAAACATTGAACAGTTTGCAAAATACTCCCAATCTGCACAAGTGTCACATATTAAGTGGTTTTCATATCAATTAAGCTTTCCATATCCGCACCAGTTCTAGGAAAAAACATGGGGGGATGCAATTGATTTTGTTGCTGATCATTTAAGTGGCTTAGCCTTGTTTCATAAGTATAATTAAGAAAGTAGGTCTCAAAAATGGATGCTTCCTGAGTACGACGGATTGGATTAAAAACACTGAAAATATTCAAATTTCCTTATATTCTCACAACTCAAAGTCCAAAATACTTTCTACTTCTTTTTGATAGCTGACATTGAGGTGTTTCACGCTTTTGCTAGGTACTGACGAAAGTCAGTCATTTGCAAACGACTTGTCAAAATAAATGTATTTTCCCTAATTTAAAAAAAAACATGATTGCTTACCAAGTCAATAGTTTGTCTTCTATCATCGCCTGTAAATGGAGGCTGAAAGTGAGAATAATAGGAATCAGTTTTCACGTAAAATAATCAAACGAATATACAATTAGGCGAAGAACTTACAGATCCCGAAAGCATATCATACATAAGCGTGCCAAGACTCCACCAATCAACGGCCCTTCCGTGTCCTTGACGTAACAGTATTTCGGGAGCCCTGTAAAGTGAACACAAAATTGATCTTAATTACAATATCCCAAAAAGACCATTAAACAGACGAGACTGAATAATGGGTATTAACGCAGTTTTAAATCTTCATGCTATTAGACAAAAACGAGAAACAAATTATATACCTTGACAACAAACCTTTGTATCTTCAATTACGGGGACGAGATCGCGAATAAATACATAAGAACATAACATTCAAAGTTTATTTGATTAGAAAAATCAAACAAAAGCGGTGTACTGAGACAGCTGCTTACCAATGAAGTTGAGAACGGAATTATTTGACTCTAATGAACCCGCTTATTTATAACAAAGAAAGTATTTACTAGTATCATTCGTCTTTCCACTACCATACATAAAATTCCCTTATACATCCGTTTTTAGTACTGCGAATCGGATAGAAATGAAAATGAGAAACAATACACCCTGAATCAGTTATTGGAAAATAATGTGCTTGCCGTGGAGTCAGAAGTATTCAAGTTTTGAAGTGGGTAAAGCTTGGTAAGAGATGCCAAAGTAACCAGAAAAGCTGTTTAGTGCTTCTAAAATTGATTGGTTTATCAGCTGATGCTGTTTCATGAAAACCATCTGCAAATTGGCCCTTAAATGCCTTGGTACGGGCGAGTGGGGAGGGGCCACCCTCCCTCTCGAAATGCTCTCACACGGCCACAAGTATATAGACTCTGCCAAGGAAGTCCTACTCACTGCCTTCTCTCACCGAGGGTGTTGTTTACGTAATTGAGAGTACGAAAAGCGAATGTTCGGCGCTTTAGCCGGGTCGGTGGACACGGAAAGTCCACCTAGGGGAATCGGAAAACCCTCATTCCAAACCAATGGTACACATGGGCTCCAGTACTCTGATGGAACAAATGTTGTATGAATCAATCGTTGGTCACCGGCTACCATGGGACTGCATCTCCTTACGATGCTCTACTGCTTTGTGGATCAGATCTTTGGGTCGAAGGCTCGGGGTGACCCTCCTAAGAAAACCACCTGCTTCGGTTTGGGCACTCGGCCAGTATCACAGCCCTCACACAAATCAAACGAGATTTGTGTAGCGCATACGTATCTGGTGCCCCGTTGTACCAATAGTCGTTTAAATAAATAAATCTAAAAATTGAGTTGACTTGTACAACTAACTACATAAACATTAGGGTTACACTTGTTCTAACTTTATTTATTGCAAACAATACTCAGACACGATCCAAAATTATTTAGTACTTACATGTACTCAATAGTCCCGCAGAATGTGTGAGTTAAATGATCGCGATCAACTCTCTCTTTAGACAATCCAAAATCCGTTAGTTTAACATGACCTTGATGGTCTAAAAGTACATTTTCGGGTTTCAAATCTCGATAAACAATTCCCATTGAATGAAGATGACCAATGGCAAGAGTTATTTCGGCCAAATAAAAACTGAGGGAAACAAAAAAAAATCAATCCAAGTTATTTCACTGTCATTTACCAAATAAAATGAATGATAAAAAAGTGCCGGAAATGTTTTATTTTCCGAATATTTGACTTGAGGCTTTTAAATGAAAATTTTAGGCCACATGTAAAATGACAGAAACTTTATTTGCCTGATACCTTGGACTGAATGACTGAAACCAAACCAAATGAACTAAAACGTATCCGTTTCGTTTCCACTGCGACCATTATTGGTGGCTACAGATAGGCGCTTGATTTCTCGCCCCAAAATTAAACGAGACGAGAGTTCATTTAACCCCACAGTTGTGTGCAAACAATTCGTAAAAGCCAAGATAGCGCAGTACCCTCATCTCACAATACAAGAAAACTGCAACATTTAAAACAATTTCCGGCAAATCGACTTACTGATATTACGAACTTAGATTAGACATCTATTGAGAATCAGGAAGCACTGGACTTTTCAGCAGCTAAGTCCTAGCCTAATGATGCTTATGTACAACTTTGGTCGATTCGTGATAACTCATATGGACGTTTTGATGCGCTCGATTACCTTAGGCACATAGACCTCAATAGGAATTTTCTAATATTACACTAGATTGCTTGCGAACTGGACGTGCTGAGTGTGAAGCACTGACCGAAGTTTAAATCCAAGTTCTGTTAATATAATCTGACGCCTTTGAATCTAAACATACTATGACTGGTGAAAATCATAACATTTTACGAACCCTATTGATTCGAATGAAAACACCCTGTACAGTCAAAACTCGGGCACCATATTTTTTGGGAAATCTAATAAAAAAACACTGACCAAAATCCCACAGACCCATGAAGCAACTAGAGCTACGTAGTTCAGGCACTGGTAAGTGGATTAGGCAGTTCTTAACTGACTAGTTTGAATTTGAAGTGTTCAAAAGACAGTTTGTGATACTTTTATTAACCATGTTACTTCGATGAAACCAAATATCACTCAAATTTATCGTGTTTTGTAAGCACCATAATACTGCTTTGAACCTTGTGTACTGCTTAACGATATTCGTCGTGATTTTCCGTTGCGAAATGAACTGAATTGTTTCGTTACGCGTGTGGTCTACATAAAGTCCCACAAACAAATACTTTTTATTTTAGTCGGTCAGCTACAACGTAGGACCAGGCACATTTATGCATCGGTCCAAGTTGCCATACCTCGTTAGCATAACAAGATGAACACCGGATTCATAGTAGTTGATTTAGTGGTGGCAGTATATAAGAGAAAGGTTGTATATAAGGATATAGTATAGGACGGAAGAACGTTATGAAGCAATTTTAATCTCAAGGTTTAAGGGAAGATAAAGAGTGTATACACCTACGCCATTGTGATCGATTCTGAGCCATGTCACCCGATCTCCAACCATAGGTTGCGATAGTCACGCGGGCCCCAACCAAGTAGTCTGCATCTGCCAACATGGCTCAGACTAGAAGTTAGTGACTTCAAGCTCTGATGCCACGTTTTGGTTTGGCCGCCCCTAACTTTTCCAACCATCCCCAATACTAGTCAGCATAGCGCGTCGTGGTAATCGGTGTTCAGGCATGCGTAACACGTGGCCTAGCCATCTCAGTCGATGAAGATTCATGACCTCATCAACTGATCTACCACCATCGTTCAGTACTTGCATGGGTGACTTTCTAGAGAACTATTTCGATCACTTTTAGAAACGAAGTACAAAAAACTACATACTAATCCAAGTTAATAAGTAACATGCATATATCGAGACAAAATCAATAAGATGCAGGAGCAAACTCACCTGGCTTGATCTTCCATGAACACTCCCTCTTTCTCAAGTTGCATGAACAGCTCACCTCCAGCAAGAAACTCCAAAACTAGGTAAAGCTTCCCAGGGGATTGGAAAGCAAAATGCAATTGAACTAGAAATGGATGCTACACATAAAATATAACATTGGGGATGTACTTTAATCATTTCGAGTATATTTCTCTCGCTTTTAGTGTGTGCAGTATCCTTTGCATTGGTCACAATCGACGCTTTTTTTAAAACTTTCATGGCATAAGTCTGGCCAGTGTCGATTTTGCGTGCAAGAAAAACCTATATATGTATTGTAAAACAAGGCCAGAGTTATACTTTTCCATAACCACCTTTCCCAAGGACTTTCAAAAGTTGGAAATCGTGTGGACGGACTTTAGGTTGACCAGGATTCACCGTCTCTTCGCAAATTTCAACTGTTTTAATATTTTCATCGAGTCTACAGATTAATTAAACCTAAAATTCTCTAAGCTTACTCCTCTGGCTTAAGTGGGCCGTGTTCAAGAAACTCATCCTATAACACTAGTTTCAGAATCAAACAGCTTACCTCTACCCCCCCATTTGTCGAGCAATAATCGTGGGAATTCTCTTCACTGTCGTCATAACTTGGGGCTTCCGGCATATCCAAATGAAACACACCAGTATTGGTCATTTCCTGGCAATCCACATCACGACCGAACCAGTTCTAAACGGAGCGCTTTATTAAATAAACCATGTGGTTAAACAAAATTCTAACACTTTGCATTTTGACCTCATATACTGTCAAATAGCTCACAATGATTGCTCGGAAAATAAAAGACCTCATTTCATTGTTGCTTTCAATATACATCAGTGGGTCATTGGTGTGTACTTCGATAGGAAAATTACATATTTTTTATAGTCATAATGAAAAATGAATCATCCATTGCTTCAGTCACACTGTACATATATGATTATAATGGTATTCAGTGCGTTTTTCTTGTGTATCGGTTATACAATATACATCGATTATCACGTTAACTACATGCTCATGTAGTGTTATGTTAAATGCCTTGTCCTGTCACTTTTTATTTCCTTTTTGTTGATGATAACATTGATCGCACATTATAACGATTTGCATTTATTTTCAGCCCAAATTTCACTTTGTGAGGGTGCAGACTTTTCGTATCCTAAGACTGTGGAACATGAGCATTTCTTCATACCGTTTGATGCCAAGCAACCAATAGGACCCTAACTTACCGGGTGAACCCGGTTTCCAGTGGGTTGGTAACAAGGATTCTCACCAGTAACATATCTAATCTCAAAGTTATTATTTTTATTCACTACTGTATATTCGTTTATGTGCAAATATTATCGTTGTTTTCTGTATTGTACCACGAATATATGTTTACGAACTTCCAACTTGACCCACAGGTTGTTAC
Source organism: Schistosoma mansoni (assembly GCF_000237925.1). NCBI lineage: Eukaryota > Metazoa > Platyhelminthes > Trematoda > Strigeidida > Schistosomatidae > Schistosoma > Schistosoma mansoni. The sequence goes on along the minus strand of NC_031497.1, from coordinate 23,104,435 downwards.
TACAAATCCTGATGAGTCCTGTTTTACTGAAGTTCAAAGTTATTTTACCATCAGTTTGGTGCTTCTCTTTTTGTGTTAAGTGATGGATTTCATTGAAGGAAATACATAAATCCAAAGTCTAGGAGTTTCATGCAAAACAATTCTTCAGAACTTGATGCCCTGAACTTTTTCGAGCTTACTTCAGAAATTCTAAACAGGCACTTGTCAAAGGTCCGTTGACTAACGACCTCTCCCACTCATAGTAACATTCCTGTTGCTCAGCCATATTGTAGTTTAGTGTTGTTGGAGAGTTGGTCTGACCTTTATCGTTCGGTAAAATATCCCCGTTTAAGGACTGCCTTTTTAAAAGGTTCGTGCGGTTCCGAGACATCACAAGTAAACATACTAGGTGAGACGTACCTGTTAAAATCACGTGGTAGTGTTTCCGCCACTAGGAGGAATTGTGAATGTGAATCTCTCAGACCGTGCTTGTGGGATTCAGCTTATGAGTGGCAGTACCAGGCCCCTGTTTTATCGGACTACAATAGCATTCACTGGAATAAAGGAGGAAAAGAAGTCTTTATCCTAAATAGCTTAGGAGTCTGTTCAGCTGTGCTGAGCATAAATTATACTAATGAAGGGGAAGAGGAATATTAGAAAATAATATCATAATTTACAAAATTAAAAATAACATGTTCCGATTAGGAAAGAACTCACAGTTTACGAAGTGATGTACCAGATCACGTCTGAATCACCACTAAAGATGTTACAACTATTCGGAGTTTGACAACGCCTTTACTAGCAACACCTTTCTAATGGAGGTGCGCCGATCCAGTCAAATCAGAAGTGAAGAGCTTCGAAGGTATATGAGAAAGATTATCGGTATCCCAAGAAACGTTTGATCTAAGCAGGCTAACTGTCGTGTGAGGTACGTAGCACGGCGTACCTACTCATGGTCTGGTGCGGATGCGTGACCCAGCGCCTTCCCTAGATGTGTCCACGAAAATACTAATTCATCTGTTTGTTTAACTTTCTTCCTGTTGTAGATTGTCTGCAGTCTTTGTTAATTACATAATCGATCCATACTACAAACATATACTGAATAAGTACTCCGAGATTTGCTAAAAGCGACCAAATTGCCGTATGTAACCACCAACGTTACGCATCACACAACGATTACAGGACCACCCTTATTCTCAAAAGAGCGTCCACCGGCTCTCAAAAAGCTGATGTTGGTCCAAAACAAATTCGACCACATGATAGATTTGAAAATTATTGGGCCATCAAACAGCTCACCAGCATCTCCTTCATACATGGTACCTTAAAAAGAACAACAATGACTGACATACAGCTGGTGACTATCGGAAACTGAATGTGAAAACCATATTTGTTCGCTACTCCTTACTTCTCATTGCCGATTTGACAGCTAAAATGAAGATAACAACTGTTTTTTCGAAAACCGACTCAGTCAAAGCATACAACCAAATTTCCATGACTGTTGACGACAATTCTAAAACTGCTAATATCGGTCTCTCTGGACTATACGGTTTGGGAAATGCTACAAAATATTACAGAGAAACATCGACGTCTTTCGAGGTCTGACATTCTCACATCTATAGAAATAAGGTCTACTTGATTATTGGTACCGCATTAATAATAGACCTAATCCTAAAATTGTAGATTTGTCACGATGTGACTACCTAATCTATAAGATCTTACGTGGAAGTCACACCGTTGTCCACACTGACTCATCCCATCGTAGGAATCACCAATATATGATGAAGAACACATCTAGGTTGGAGATAGAACAATGTATTTTATATGAATAAAACATATGAAACAATACACAAGAATGATCATGCCTGCAAGACTGAGCCATGCCATCCGACTTATTGGACTGAATTACTTCTTCCTCTCTTCGCCATCTTCAGCCTTCTCTTCGATTCATTAGTTGAATATATGTTTTCTCAGTAATTACATGCTCGGGTTCAAAATTCGTGTGGTAAGGGTCCAATGTCACTTCAGACCCATATGCAGATAACTCCTTGATCGCATGTCTGAACAGAGAATCTCATCTCCAGCCTCTAGACCTCATTTTCGAACGACTCCAAATACACTACATTACTGCAAACATTCAGAAATGTCAAATCGGCACCGATACCCTATATTTTCACGGACACGCTGCTGATGCTTAATCCATTTAACTCCTGAAATTCAAAATGACGCTCATTCTGGATTACTCAGAACTGACCACATACAAGGGCCTACGCACGTTCAACGGCCTTGTTAGTTTCTATAGACCGTTCATACCGAATCGCACGTCTCTCATGAGAGCTTCAACCGACCAATTTCGTGAAAGTGCGAAACTCACCAATTTGGTGGTTCATACTTCATTGAATTTTTGGCTGTTTGTAGGCATGGTGAACGACCGTTGCATCTAGTTTCGATATCTTGTTCCATTGTGTGCCACAAGCATAGCTCAGAGCCAACAATCTCATCCTATTGATCCCACGGTGGTCGCTGTGGAGCTGTTTCAAAACCCTTTGAAGTAATGCTTTTGGAACAAAAATTCTGTCATCGAACGTAATACATGAATCGAAAACCATGAGTGAGTCTCGCCGGCGAAAACATTGTAGCAGTTTTCTTCTTAAATGACGGTTCGGCCACTTGGTGAGAACATAACTCATAACTTCTTTGAATGCCTTGTCATCTTTCGTGGCTTCTTTGATAACTTTGAAAGTAACTGGTAGACCATTGACTGAATCTTCTAATACTCAATGTACTTCCGCTTCCGTCTCAGTCGCTGCCACCAAAGTATCTTCTCCATGTGTCACTTGTGAACCAGTGAGTCTAGACAAGGCATCAGCTCGTCCAAAGTCAGTTGTGGGTTGACACTTAACCTTGAAGTCAAAACTCAAAAGTGTGGTTCCCCATCACTGCATGTTGTATATACCTCAATCCCTATCAATCTGAATATGGCCAACAATGGTTTTTGGCCAGTTAATTGTGTGAACTGACATCACAATATCATCTCGCGAAATATTTTTTCAACAAAGATAATTGATAATACTTCCTTCTCCATCTGACTGCAGTTACGCTTTGCTGTAAATCATGATCTAGCCGCATGTAATATGGCTTTCTCTGATCCGCCGAGTATGCTGTGAGAAATAATCGCTTCAATGCCGTAGTTTGAAGCCCCGGATGCCACCATCATGGATAAGGATAGACCGTAATGGGCAAGCAACAGATCCGAGACAAGTAGTTTCTTGATTTGCTCAAAAGCAGCTTGACAATTTGTGAACCAATCCTATTCAAATTTCCTCGCTAGAAGATTATTTAACTGGACACGTAGGTGATTAAGGTTTAGGATAAAAGCTCCATAATGGCTAACTAGTCTCAAAAAGGATCATAGTGTGGGGACATGCGTTGGTCTAGGCTTAGCTTTTACTGCCTCGGTATCCTCCGGATGTGGTCTTCTGCCATCTTTATAGATCACAAGCCCAAGGTAGAGCACCCTTTGCATGCCAAAGCTACTCTTCTCTGCACGGAGCCGGAGTCCATATTCGACATTTCGTCACAGCACCTGGTTGAGCTTCTTTCCCAGGTCAACTCTATCCACTCCCATAATTGTTATGTCATCCAGATAAGCTGAATTACCCGTAACATCCTGAAGTATAGTATCCATTGCCTGCTGATGAGGCTATCTTAACTCCGTCTTCTTTACTAACACTATTGATGCGGTTCATTCTGAGTTCACAGGTGTAACAGCACAGATTTTATGAAGTAATTCGAGTGCTTCTCAAACCACTTGGAGGGCAGCACGTGATTCAGGTCTTTAAAGTCGAAACACTGGCCTCGATCCCCGTCCAAGAGTAGGAGTAGTTTTAAATTTAGCGCATTCTCTGAGCCCCTCACTAAGTACCATTTTATGTCGTTTTAATAATGTCTCCACTGGGTTTATCTCGCCCACTTTCGTTATACTGACGTTGTCGCAGATCAAGTTAATGAAACGATCTGTCAAATTCAACTTAACTATCCGGCCAAGTAACTCCACTTGTAGCACCTCCAGGGGCTACTGCCAGTCTTAAGCCCGGATAAGGGAGGATTAATGGAAACAGAGTTAGCGACCCTATCCCGCAGAAAACTGACTCGCTAAAAACGCTAACCAGTGAAAATTCTTCAAATAATTTAAACTCTGCCCTGGGAGTTAGAAGGTCTTCATTTAGAAGAGTTATGATGCCTCCTTCGGAAGCCACGAAGCCGATACCCCTTCTGATAACCAGAGCAACCATTTATCTAGGTATATGGAATGTTCGCACAATGTGGGAGACTGGGAGAGTCTTCCGAATTGCTGCAGAAATGAGGAAATGCAACCTGGGGGTGCTTGGGATCAGTGAAACACATTGGACGCAGGTTGGACAACAATGACTAGCTTCAGGGGAGCTTCTGTTATACTCTGGCCATGAAGAAGAAAATGCCCCACATACACAAGGAGTTGCATTGATGCTGTCCAAAGAAGCACAAAATGCACTTATAGTATGGGAATCTCATGGACCAATAATCATCAAAGCCTCCTTCAGAACAAAGAGAGAGGGCATTACAATGAACGTCATCCAATGTTATGCGCCTACCGACGATTGTAATGAAGATGTTGAAGATCGATTCTACAATAGGCTGTAGTCAATCGTCGAGAAGTGCTCCACAAAGGAATTCCCCATTTTGATGAGAGACCTAAATGCCAATGTTGGAATGGACAACACCAGATATGAAGACAACATGAAACTACATGGAGTAGGAGAAAATAACGAAAATGATGAGAGATTTGCAAACGTATGTGCCTTCAATAAACTGATCACCGGCGGCATCATATGCCCACATAAACGCATTCGCAAAACCACATGGACTTCACCGGATCGCACTACGCAGAACCAAATTGACCATATTTGCACCAACAAAAAGTCCAGAAGAATGATGGAGGATGTGAGAACCGGGAGAGGAGCTGATATAGCATCAGATCATCACTTGCTGGTCGCCAAAATGAAACTGAAACTCAAGAAGGACAGGACAACAGGGCGAACAACATCACCAAAGTTTATTACGGCTTTTCTTCGGGATACTGACAAACTCAACAAACTCAAAATAACCCTCGACAATAAGTCCCAGGCCTTTCATGATCTACTCAATGGAGAGTGAACTACTATGGAGAATAACTGGAAAAGGATAAAAGAGGCAATCACTTCAACATGTCAGGAGGTTCTGGGCCACAAGAAGCACCATCGCAGGGAATAGGTCACTGTTGATACACTGTATAAGATTGAAGAAAGGAGGAACAAGAAGGCAGCAATCAATACCAGACAAACAAGAGCAGAAGAAGCCAGGGCACAAGCCGAATACACAGAAGTAAACAGGTAAGTGAAGAGGAGCATTACCAACATTGAAGAACGACGAAACAGGTTGGTAGAACACTTCAAAGAACTCTTGAATCGACCAGCTTCACTGAACCCACCCAACATCGAAGTAGCACCCACGGACCTCCAAATCGATGTTGGCCCACCAAGAATTGAAGAGATCAGACATCAGACAAATTAAGAGCGGCAAAACGGAAAGACCAGACAATATTCCAGCAGAGGCACTGAAAGCAGATGTAGTAGTAACTGTAAAGATACTCCACAGTCTTTTTGATGTTGGTTTGTTCTCTGAGCTGGATGGTTTGGTCTTGGAGCTTTCATCGTCCTTCTGAACGACATCATCAGCACAAACTTCGGGTACTTATACTCCACATTCTCTTCAGTAAGATTTGCGATGAAAAACAAGTACCAACAGACCGGAAAGAAGAACTTCTGATCAAAATACCAAAGAAAGGCGATCTTAGCAAATGTGAGAACTACAAGGGCATCACTCTTCTCTCAATATCAGGAAAAGTCTTCAGCATGGTATTGTTAAACAGAATGAAGGATTCCGTAGACACCCAACGCAGAGATCAACAGGCTGGATTTCGTAAAGGTCGATCTTGTACAGACCAAATCGCAACTCTACGTATCATTGTGGAACAATCAATCATCACTCTACATCAACTTCATTGACTACGAGAAGGCGTTTGATAGTGTGGACAGGACAACACTATGGAGGCTTCTTCGACACTATGGCGTGCCTGAGGGGATAGTCAATATCATACGGAACTCCTATGATGGATTAAACTGCCAAATCGTCCATAGAGGACAACTCACCAACTCGTTTGAAGCAAAGACCGGTTTTATGCAAGGTTGCTTACTCACACCTTTTCTCTTTATTCTGGTGATCGACTGGATCACAAAGACGTCAACATCTGAAGTGAAGCACGGGATACAATGGACAGCTAGAATGTAGCTGGACGATTTAGACTTCGCGGATGATCTGAAAGTTCTATCGCACATGCAACAACAAATGCAGGAGACAACCAGTGTAGCAGCGGCCTCAGAAGCAGTAGGTTTCAATATACACAAAGGGAAAAGCAAGACTCTCCGATACAATACAACATGCACTAATCGAGTCATACTTTAACGGAGAATATTTTGAGGATGTGAAAATCTTTACATATCTGGGCAGCATCATTGATGGACACAGTGGATCGGATGCAGATGTGAAGACGCGGATCGGTAAAACGAGAGCAGTATATTTACAACCGAAGAACATCTGAAACTCAAAACAATTGTCAGTCAACCAACACCAAGATCAGAATTTTCAATACAAATGTCAAGACAGTTCTATTGTATGAGTCGGAAACTTGGGGAACTACGAAAGCCATCATCCAGAAGATACAGGTGTTTATTAACAGTTGTCTACGCAAGATTCTTCGGATCCATTGGTCAGACACTATCAGTAACAACCTACTGTGGGAGAGAACAAACCAGATTTCATCCAGTGGAGGAAGAAATCAGGAAGAAGCGCTGGAAGGGGATAGGACATACATTGGGGAAATCACTCAACTGTTTCACAAGACAAGCCCTCACATGGAATCATGAAGGCCAAAGAACTCATTGCCCTGAGAAATGGAGACAGACATGAGGAGAATGAACAAAGTTTGGATAGAACTAAGAAGGAAGGCCCAGGACGGGTTGGAGAACGCTGGTCAGCGGCCTATGCTCGATTGGGAGTAACAGGCGTACGTAAGTAATAATCCAGCCAAGTCCTAATAAATTGAGTGATGGTCGTCCTGTCAAAAATATTGCTCCGTCGTCCATTTTTTCCTTAACTGTGGCCTCTTAATCTATTTCACTAGCAACGTTCATCTTTCTGTGGATGCACTGTGAGCTGATTGTCGAGTTGAGCATATTCGAGGGTCTCCAAATCTTCTCCCATGTTCTTCTGTTTATAAGTTTTATGCCGGAAGCTGTGTCTAAATTTAAACGGGCATCATACCCATTAATCATGAGAGAAACATATTTTCTACGGTTATGGGATTCGGTTCCGTTTAGAGCTATCGATCCTTTGGCTTGAGTCTTTTAGAATATACTCTCAGTTGATGGCGTTTTCGGATTTTGCTGTGACTTTATTTGTGACCTTTTCTAAAACATGTAGTACAGCGATGGATTTTAGACGGAAAGAAACTTTTGAAACTCCGATCGCCACACAATCAACATGGAGATGTTGGCTGTCATTGTCATTACGATAATTTTGTATGCTAGGACCTTGTAAGTCTTTTTTCTCGACTGTGTTGACGTGAAAAAACCGGCTACCGTTCTCTACCATTGAGGCATCATGTTTCAAATTCACTAATCTTTTGCATTCGTTAGTTACTTCTTGTGGGGTTATGCTGGGACAACAATCGGGTTTGCTTAGGATTCTCGTCCGGATGTCAGCATCCTCGAGTAAGCGCAGGCTACAGAAAGATACTAGGCATTTAAACGAGTTTTCTGTCACAGAAGACTGATGGGACCTATCACATTATCTGTCCGCCATTCCCGAATGTTTCATCAAGTCATCTCCCTGTCCTTTAGTTATCTTCAAACATTGGTAACGGATATTAAATGGAGATGACTGTTCTCCATAGCTGGGAGACAGTGTCTCGATTGTTTCATCGGAACTTCAATCCTGTGAGTTCTTTGGAAGAACAAAGATACTGCAGAGATCATGTCCCGTCGTTCCAAGTTTTCTTGAAAGTACTCTGGCTTTTAAAACGTCATTCAGTCTGCAGAGGTCAACAGGAATCAGATGTTGATACTTCTCGAACCATGAGTAGAAAGGTACACATGTTACACCATCGAAATTGAATCTATGGATGGGATTGATGACTGAATCAGTATGTGTTATATTAATTCGCCGGAAGAGAGGTTTAGCGAGGACAAGCACATTTTCTACGTAAAGGCTTCCATGGTTCTTGTTTGAGACTGTTCAAACTCCTCTTGACGCTCCATAAAGGCTTCTGGTTGTAACAAGGAAATGTTCGTTGTAGTTCTATTCGTCGCCACTGATAAATCTTCTAGTTTAACGCTTGATTCAGTTTCCTAAGCTCTTTCAGTAAACCCCTGGCTAAATCTGCACAGCAACTTGAACATGGGAGAAAATGCACGAAATCTGGAAAGAGTGTTTCACTTCAAGATTAGTTTATGTACAGAAAATCTAGGGTATTTGTAGCATTTTAGACGGTATTAGGCTTCTGAAAATCTATGGAAGTCCTCTGAACACAGCAGCAGAAGAGGTAATCATCCAATCAGAAATAGGTCACGTGAATTTTCACTTTCTGGATGTTTCTGGCAAGTTTATTTTGAATGCTGATTGGATGAGATGTTTCCCAGCTTTTCTGGGCTCATTTGAGCTTCTTTCAAAGGATTTTCTGGGTCTTCCCGATAGAATCTCAAACTTTGTAAGCAGAGATGGATAGTGGCTAGCAGTGGAATCCAGGACGCGCGTTTCGTCCTATTTGGGACTCGTCAGCTGGATGTACCTGCATCTCAGAGTTGATG
>NC_031497.1:23047897-23095314 GCF_000237925.1 Schistosoma mansoni | reverse complement strand
GCAAACTGAACATTTATATGTCGAGTTGATTATTCTTCAAACCACAGTAAAAATTGTTACACAAATGTGTTTCTAGGATAAAAGTGAAATTTCAGTAGTAAAATATGTTCGTTTGAATATGAGATCATGATAAGGTAAGATTTTTAAGATGATATCTGTTTGACTTTATTCAGACTCCTAAGGGAGTTTGTTTAGTTGCAAATATTTGTTTTAACAAAACAAGAACGAAAATATTTACAGAATATGATGAAGTCATTACATTTTCTTTCTCTATAACTGTATACAAGCTAGTGATTTTAGTTGGGTTTCCGGCTGCTTACCATGCTTGTGAATTAAGGCTATATTGAGGCAATACGCACAGTATGCACATATGCCAATTAGAGACTGACCAGTTGCAGTCCTAACAAATCGATGGGAAGATTCAAACAAACAATACTGAATGAATTTAGAATCTCAAACTGTTTTTCTACGCCACTCATTACAAGGACCGAAATAAACTAGAGCAGAATGAGGAGCAACCAGCACACCTCAACGTTTAGTGGATTTTTACGACCCTAGCCAAATCATCCGGTAGTTGGATCACTGAATATCGATGAGTTTGACGACCGTCGTCAAGATCAAGGACAACCACCGCGCATCGGCCATTCGAACGCCATTGACTAGCCCTTGCGCTAATGATCGCATTCTGTTACTAGTGACCGCTATTAACAATTTATTTTCGTAAAAATGTTGTTTGTTGTGAGGTTATCAAGGCAAAACTTGAACCATTCTTTGAATTGAGGGAAGCAAACGGATGAGTGCAGAAAGTCAGCTCTCTACGAAGGCTAAATTATCGAGCCTAATTTTCTTAATCAGTACCATTATTTATGCGTAATGAACCAGTCTCGCGTTTCCAGGAAGTGATTACGAAACTGTAACCTGTCAACTTTTGCTCAAAAAAAAGTTCATGCACGTTGAGTGGAATAACAACTCTTTACAAAACTTCATATATACTGACTGTAAGATCCATTCTGAAGGGTTATTGTGTGAAAATCCCTCCATGCATACATTTGCTATTTGTTTTTATTGGTTTCTTTAGTTGTATATTTGTTGGTCATTTTGATGCCATTTGAGATAGTAATATCTTATTTTATTATAGTTTTCTCATTTTTCTTTTACAATCTATGAGTTTCTATGTTTCTTCCTGAACTGTATTTATGCTGTTTTAGTTGATACCGAATCTTGGCGGCAGCCATACTGATTGTTCCCCCCTTTGATTATGTTGCTTGAGTTGACTGGGATTGTGCATTTTGATTGTGAATTGAAGCGCTTTTCCAGAATTGGTAACACTGTTATAAAGTAACAAACTTTTATCTTTTGAACGGATTTTTACTTGATCTATCCGGAAAGAATAGAAGAACATTTATCTTTTGGCGCGTGTGGTAGTTTTCTTACATTCTGTTATGAATTTATAAAAAATAATAGGACGTATGCTAATTCGTTATTGATTTTATGTCCGGCTTTTATCACGTGAACTATCCACCAATCGAAATACGACTTGTCTAATATTAACACTGTGCCAAATCAAAGACGTTAGACCAGTATGAGCAATATAGCGTCCTTATTGTTCCCTTGTCTTCCTAGCTCTTCCGACTGGGTCCAAAACACCAATTACAGCTTCTGCTATGCGAATCATTTATTTCAAGCATACCCGGTTTATATATCAAACAGACAGACCGCATCACACCATAAAATAGAAAATAATATTTGTACAAGATCAAGCCAAATGTGGCTGTGAACGTGGGAGACAATAATCAATAAGCTGAATATAATTCGGGAACAGTAAATCGTATAACAATAATTCATAGGTCAAAATGAAGCTTATAATAAGATGAATATAGATATACACAATCTAGTTACTCAATAGTTGAACAATAAGAATATATATATATAGAGAGAGAATAATCGTTCATTAATGGACCTCGGAAGTTACCTGTACTTGTGTCTTCACTAGGATATAGCACATTGCTTATCAGTTTGTCTACCAATTGTAATTTAAATCGATCATTGGTCGAATAACTGGGCGGTAATATTTGTTTAGGTAATAATTAACATTTGTATTTATGATGGAATTTAGGACCATTATTTCCCCAATTCCATTGTTTCGATTGCATTTGGGGAATATTGCGTGTCAAAAAACCGAAACATTTATTCTTCAGCCAAACCTCAGTTTGGAATTCGCAATGACTGTTTCGACTTTCAAATCTTGCTACGTCGTATTGGTCAGAATAAGTTCTTTTCTCTCAGAAAATCTCATAATCTCGATATTTCTTTTTGTAACACCGAAATCTACCTCCAAATAATTGGTCTGACAAAATCAAATCAGTCACACATCTAATATAATGCTTGTATTCCCACTACATTTAAAACTGCGTATGACACAAAGAAGTTTTTGTTCAGCAAGAGCACATCTAAACAGCATTTATCAACACCGAGTGGACAAACATCATCCAGTTAACAAAAAATAGCTTTCAGAAGATTATTCTCGAAACGAAACTCTGAGTTCAACCTAGTATTCTTACGAGCCTGAAGGTCAAAGATAAACTTATGAGATACCAAACAGAACTATGTCAGGTGCTTGAGAAGCATTTCACATGGACACTTATTGGATGTAATCAGCGTGTGCGTACAAATCGCATTCTTAACACACACATATTGCCAGAACTAGAATTCCCTCTGAGTAATGTAGGAGATTCCATGAGGTCATTGTAATCTCTCTTAAGATATGTAAATCATAGGAAGACGCCTAGTTTCACGGAATCCCGTCGCTCGGTCTTCTCTACGTTGCTCACGATCATATTCAATTAGCACTTTAAGATGGCTATCTTGACGTGACAATGCAAAAATATATACATTATCACATACCTTATAAAGTGTCTCCGTTGGATGTTTCTTCCTGAATCCATCCACCAAACCATCACTGTTCATCATGAATGTAATAACATACCTGAAAGATTTACACTCTAGAAAACACTGTTATTCTTTGACGCCTTACAATTTACACACACACAGTCAAACTGCCAGTCACTTAGTAAGGAAGCAACATTTTAGAACTAGAGACTGGTGAGGTACGTGGTTTCTCCTTCTCGATGTACAAAATTCTGGGTACATGTAGTTCCGGTGAATTTATTTCACATACAGACTTGGATCTGAGCGGGCCGCAATACAAATAATTAGGTGCTGTTTGACACACAGGGCAGAATTTTACAAAAGTCTTCCACACTTCAAGCTATCCATACATCAAGTATCTAAAACTCACAAACTCCTCGGGTTTATTCACCTCAAGTTTCATTTAAAAAGCAGATCGATTCTCCACGAGTTATGTGTTCAATCTCTATCAGAATACTTACCAGTCGTGTTCAGTTGTATGCATCCCCCACACTGACAAAATATCGAGAAATCATAATGCTATTTTGTGAAACCTACTAGTCTAGTGCTACTGAATAATACTGTATTTTGAGACTGATATCTAATCCTATGTCAATATATCATCCTTCGACTACTGCTTCCCACTGTCCGAATGCCCCAACTGTTTTACTTGTTTGCAACATGGTAATTGGGGGCGTGTCGTTTTCCGATTGAATGTGAAACATAGAGCGTGGAGTATAGTGCAACCATAATAATGACATCATTAAGAAAGACACTCATGTCGGGAGTGGAGGGATGGCGAGTTTGGTGATCAGCAAGCACAGATGGTGGGGACGATGAAATCAAGCGACTGGTATTAGTGGTGCAGAGCATTTTGACTGTCTCAGACTTGTCGTGATTGAATCGGGTCAACCGTTCAATGGTGTTGAGTTTGATCTCCAGTAGTATAGTGATCCAGACCGGTATTATTACACTGATCGTTTCCATCACAGCAATTAATCTAGTCCCGAAGTTGTGGATTTGTAATGAGGTGACTATTCAGTCCATAGGATCTTATTGGGAAGCCATATCACCACCTACACTGACTCGTCTTATCAGCGATTGCTGCTAAGATCCGAAGAATACATTGGGGTTGGGGATAGAATAATATATTAAATGGAAAATGCGGCGAGACTTTAATCCATGGACGAGTCAGTCTGAAGTATTTGAAGGATTTCAAGGTCACGGCGCCAATTTCAGTGCCTGATGCTCACGTACGACCGGTTCACAGAGAATTTTAGAAAAGACTTGACAATTAAGTGGCTACAACAAATGAAGTTGCTAAGACGTTTCCGTATTTGTGATTGTGGTAATTAAGTGACTTGTAGACCTTGTGCAGACTACCGTGGTGTTGTCCTTCGATGTAATATATGTTGAAGGAAGACGTTTGCTAAAATAGGAACCTTTTTCTCTCGATCCAGATTGAGACTAAGGCGTATTATAATAATTGCTTTGAACTGTATAATAAAAGCACCATTAACATTGGCTGAAAAATCGCAGCTGTTACTGAAGCTTCGGCTGTTCAGTAGTTTTAAGTGTTGTGGGGACATATCCATAATAAAAATGATGAACTTACACAACCGGAGTACACACAAACAATAATAAAGTTATATGGTCGAGGCTGAGGGGGTTTTTGGGCCCTTATCATGGTTCCAGAGACCAACTATTATGGAGCCATATGAATGGGTTCCTCTACCTTATGCATTACGATTTTAAAACCTTCGAACGTTTTTCTAACCTTGAAAAGTTTTTGGACCATATAAAAGAGATGTATCCACTTTAATTCTTTGGTTTTGTATAATATATTTTCACTCTATACTGACTGTTTACTGATTGCTTAACATTTCTCAAGGTCACTTGAGATCCGCTCAAAGGTCGTCCATAAAGTATAGTCCCACCGAAAAAGCAAGAGATAATATATAGTGACCACATCTGTGTGGCTGTGTCATGTCATACCAATCAGGCTCTCCACGTTTATCATTTTCGACCTTCCCTAGATGTTTAATATTGGATGTAAACCTCCTCAGTTATTGTATGTTTGGCTTCAAGGATCAGTGGTTAGGATCCAATACCACCAAGAACACACATATAGAACATACTGCTTCTGCCTTATCCTTAAGTAATACCTTCGACATTTCAGAAAGATCAATAGTTGCATTTACTAAATCCTAATAAATTTGTTACCTGGAGAACATTATCAGGGATTATAGAGTAGTTCGTCGAAGTTGATGTGTTCAACTGATTTACCATAACAGGCCTTGTTATTAACGGATCTAGACATTTGTTAGCCCCGATACAGATTTCATAAAGCGCGCCTTTTTATTCAATGAACAACAGTTTCACTAGCGTTATTCATATTCTTATGTAAACAACTACAAATTCATTCGCTGAGATTTTACAAATATATTATTCCTAATTAATGTCTTACATCAACTCGGTGCTCAAATACTGTGAAACTATTCGTTATAATTTAGACGAAAGTTCTTATATAAAATATATCCCCTGTTACTATAACCAGTGTTTTTTATGAAATATCAACCTGAGCAACTTACTACGGTAGATTTTATACCATTTGTAACATTTTGATCATGCTTGTAAACTGGCATGTTTCATGTGGCACATTGTTATTTGAGAATAAATTATTATTATACTGTCTTTGGGTCATCAGCATATTAGTATAGTCTCTCAAATTTTATGATATTTTATACATGGTTTATATACATGAGAAGCAAAGTAAACCGAATACATTTCACTGGAAAACCCCGATAATTATTGGTTTGGGAGGTAAGCAAAAGCCGTTGTACTTTGTTATTAGTTGATATTCATTTTGGAATGAAACAAACCACGGACATAGTATGCCAATAATAATAAAGACAAGAGGCCCTTCGTGTGGGATTTATTAACTAGTCCTGTTGTTTTGCTTTGGAGTTTTAAAATTCAGGTATCCTAGTAGGAATGTATAGCATTACCTCAGAGATACTGACGTACAGAGTCCACTCTTCTAGCTCTAGTGCTCCCAATAAATGGCCCGTAAAGAATGTGGTTGTGTTCAGAGAAGTTGATCTCAGATAAGATTTGAAAAACGGAGTAGTTGATAAGCTAGAGTCTTTATACGCAAAGCATTGCTTAATACAGTTAACGGACATCTGATTTGCGATAAATAAGTTAAGGTTATTATGCTCTACATGGAGTGGTGTCTGAGGAATTTTCTCTCAAAAGGTTTAGATGTATTTTGGATCTTGTTGACGTTACCAATCATGAATCTGACGTTTAAAGTGTTATAATAAAAGCAACACACCAAGCTGTGTAAAAAATCCAAAACTACGGTGTCTACGTCATTTGTGGTGAAGTACAAATCTAATAGAAGGCGACGAGTGAATTATTTCGTGCGTCTCCATGTTTTTTGACTAAACGTCCTACTGTGATAATCTGCTGTAGCCTTACAACTTGAAAGCATGGT
This sequence comes from Schistosoma mansoni, assembly GCF_000237925.1. Classification (NCBI taxonomy): domain Eukaryota; kingdom Metazoa; phylum Platyhelminthes; class Trematoda; order Strigeidida; family Schistosomatidae; genus Schistosoma; species Schistosoma mansoni. The sequence goes on along the minus strand of NC_031497.1, from coordinate 23,088,908 downwards.
CGTTGGAGGACAAAATATACTCGTTACGACTCTATGGTCACCCACAAGAAATTCGAAGCTGATGTGAACTGTCACAGGATCAAAGCTGGCTGAAAATACTGGGTTAAAAATATGACCTCTTCTTGTAGGAGTTCTGATCTGTTGAACACACCCACAAATTCCATTTCTTCAACCAACTCATTATATTGATCTGATACCAAAGTCGAGTCCCATTTGGTGCTCGGTAGCTTAAAATCTCCCTTAATGAATTTAAGCGTATATAGTTTGTGGAAACCAATGAAAAATGTGTTTGGTAACAATTTTTCAAAGTTAGTACAAGTATTGGATGGTCGGTATATACATCCGACCAGTTGATATTTTCGCGACCCGCACTGAACAGTAAGTCAAGTATAGTTATCTATAACATCAAGCTATTCATTCTCAAATTAACATCCTTGAATGCTCAAACGGACACAGATAATTGTACCGCATCCAATTACGTGTTATCTGTTGGGTCGAGAGAAAAGGTATTTATCTCCGCCTAAGGAGTGAACAGTTAACAATGACTTCTGCGATGTTTCTATGATAAATGCAATGCTAGGATTCACAAGGTGTAAAAGGGTTTTAAGGTAATTAGTTTTGTCGGAGAGATACTGAGGAATGAATCAAAGACCAAGGAACTGAGAGGTTAAATGAAGGAGTAGGTTGGAGAATAAGTCGTTACTGATAGCTTTATGAATAGTGGTTGGATTGGTTAAGGTAAGAGTTGTGTTTTGGGGAGAAGTAGATTCAATAATCCTCTCATCAATGGTAACATATTCACCTCTACTGTCAGAGAAGTCCGCCGAGTTGCAGAAAACGTCTTCTGATTGCCATTTGCTCTGACATCTGATATAAGCATATTGAACATTTCAGGAGACAGACGAAGAAGGCTATCTGTTTTACACATTCAACTAATTAGCCAGCTGAAGTTCGGGTTGTTTTATAAGAGTTGCCGTAACATGTTACAAACATGTATTCTCAAAGTTTATTCTACTTTTCAGTTTGGAGAAACTCCAATGTTTTTAGATATGTTCCCAATAGTTTCCAAGTTGTCAATATATCTATGTATATTGCACGTTCGGCTGTATTATTTTTGCTACCGTTTGGCCGTTAACCGCTTAGCATTTGCTACAACTGTGCGTCTCATCGAGGAAACTTTGAGTGGTTTTATCTGAGTCATAATCAATGCAACTTTTCATAGTCAGCATATCTAAATTAACAGGAAGAATATCGCTCGAATCAAGACCACTTTGTTGTTTTCTGAATTTTGAGGGTTTCGAGTGCGCTACTCACTGATAGGATATTTGTTAATTCAGAGGGTTTTTCAGAATCAACTTTGATTTTACGTCTTTCAGAACTTGGATACATGTGGCGCCTTCACAATTGTAGTCGGTCACCGTTTGTTTCCGCCTTGTGTTGACACAGTGTTCTTTCTAGTAAAATCTTGACACACCTGAAAATTTGTTGCTTCCCTATTGCACTCAAGAAGCACAGAAATTTACCTGCTTCTACAAACGTGTTGAATAATATTAATGAATGAATTTAACGGTAACCTGGCTAAGTCTTCTTTCCACTAACGGTACGTGTGCCGTATCGCAGGATTTGGCGGCTTATATTTCATTGTTTATGGAGACGGACGACCTGTATATTATTCACGACTGCATTAGGGGTCAGTTATGTCCTTTTAAACACTTTTGAAAAAACAGATCAGGAAATTACTTGTTGCACAATCCTAATCCTGGAATTTCGCGTTCCCGGAACTACTGAGGAACCGAGGTGTACTGGCGATTTTCATGTCAACTCGTGTATCTAAGCAACACTACTGCGGTTCTCAAGATGTAAACGCTCCGTCGTCCATTAGTCTGCGTTAGTGGCCACGGCCTTTGATTGAAGATTATAGCACCTTTTCAGGCCTTCCCACACTACGTTGGAGCTTTGGCCAGGATCATTACTAAATAATACTATCGGATTTATTCCCCTTCATTTCGCTGTTGGTGCCATCACGTGCAGAGGAACCTTTGTTAATCAAGCGAACTTATTTGTGGTTGTTATCTCGGGGAGCAGCTTACAAGTAACATTCATTTGATAACACTGTTACCATTTTCTTGTTCAATATACCTTCTTATATTTTAACTGTAATTTATTAGCTTTTGCGTTACTCATAGGCATACGCTTAGGTTTGCAGTATTAATTCTCTTGGCATAATGTTGGTAACTTTGCGTATTGTTATATCTTGACTCAGCTCTTTTGCTGGGATCCACCACAAGTCTATGATGCAAATTCTAAATATCAGTGGTTTCACTACACAACTGACATGATGGTTGTATACAATTGCAGGAATCAGGTGAGTCTGTCCCAATTTCGGTTGCTAATTCTAATGCTAACGGGTGCATTTTAGATAATACAGAGTCTACATCCAATACACTGTCGGACAGACGTAAGATGAACTTGAGAAGAAGAAGTACAATGGATTGCAGACACTTAGACTCCAATTTAAGCTGTGGTGTTTGAATGAACCAATGATTCTTTTGTAGTGATGACTGCTCGATTTTGAATCCCAGATACAATACATTCGGGCATGTTTGAAAAGTCATGTCATTGATTCTCGCTCATATGTTACATGTTGTCGCGGATTTGTAATGTCGTTTTTTATCAGCTAACCACAGCATTTTTCCGTCATATGTCAATTTTTGTAATATTTATTCTTGTTACATGGCGCTTATTGCAGTCTATTGGTTGCCTGACGTATTTGGAGCTGACAACCTGGATGAATGTTTAGTCAGCCTAATTTGGTAATTTGTAACAATGCAAACTCAGGCAAGTGAAATTCACCATTTATCAAGTCAAAAATAGACCGAACTTATGGTTTCAAGCAAAAACAAACTGTAAAATAATTTACATATGACTCACCTCGCTTATTATGGTAGTGATGAACATGAGTGTTGGTAGTTGTTTATAAATTGTAAATTGAAGCAATTGAGAGTCAAACTATTCATGAATCTTTCAATGGTAATAATGATAATAACGTCAATATATAACGTGCTACATTACGATATGAACTATTAATACACAGCCGTAAACAATTCTATCCATGATAAGTATCATCGTTGTTACCTGGAATGATATATTATTACGTATTGTGAGAAAGAAAAAATATGTAAGTAACAATTGGCGTTGATCGATTTTTCTGCCCGCTTTCTGAATTTATACAGGAATTGTGTAGAACATGACTGTAAGTACCACATAAGTTAGCCAAATACTCTTCTTAAGTAAAGCGATGCGTGTTTATTATGAGCATGGTAACTAAAACATGTCGTAGATAATACTAGTTTACGATGTCTCGTATAGGGTTAAAATATAAATTTCTGTTAACAGAATCCGAAATCACTGACCAAATCATGAGCAAAGTTTTAATGCATGTTGAAGAGTAATCGCTAAATGGTGCTTACCAGTAAACAGTGAACCACTAACAGTATTATGAACGTCGTAATTGGATTTTTCTCAAATTTCATATGACTAACTAAAGTTTGTGAGTCCCTTCATTTGGCGCCTGAAAGTTGGTTGTTAATATCAAATAACTAGATGAAATTGTAGGAAGGTTAGAAAATGAAGAGCACTGTTTACAGCAAGTAAGACACTTATAGGTACATCCTATCAGTTGCTATTTCATTTACTTATTGAATTTCAGCTATTACCTTCCAACAGTTTCAGCGGTTACTAACCTACTAAGGTAAATTCTCAAGTTTTTATCACGAGTCTAAAGGCAATTTCATCAAAATCGCGATTACTGTACCTTTTTACGAAAAGCGTGACATACGTGAAACGCGCATAAAATTATATTTGCACTACTGTGTGTAATGCGGACTGCCACGCTTTTCACTCGTCAGCAATCCATAACAAAAGTTTGCGTGTTTGACGTATTCCCCATTTCTCTAAATTTATCCAAAATCCACGTTACATCTGATCGAAATTCTTTTTTTGTCCATGTAAATATAACAGGACGTCCTCGTCCAAAATTATCGGTTATTACTAACTGGTATAAAGAAAATCTACAAAGCGGAATTGGAAGAAAACATAGATACTTTTTATTATCGGTGTTGTAAGTAGAATCAATACAAACTGCTTCCGGATATTTGTTATATAATTCTATCTGCTCATAAGTACTAAAGCAGATTCTGGCGACATATCCATTTTCTGAATACTCTCTTAGTTCACCATTTTGCCACAATATATCAAATACTTGCATTCGTGTATAACAACCTAAAATATACTTTTACACAATTACCTGTGGAGAGTTGAGCGTTCATAGTCTTCACATCAGCAGCAGTAACCTGTTCACCAGTTCGGTCTTTAATACTTTATATTAATTCATCTGCTGACGCTGATTGTAGTATCGCCGGCTTCAAATTTTCTTTTTCTTCTGAGAACAATCTTCTGGTCCATGGATCACAAACCACCCATGAACTACTACACGGATGATTGTGAAGCATCTCGTATGACTTTATGACATATTCATCACCCTCCGATTTCATGCGGAACCTTGATTGGCAGTTTCGAAACTTAGACCTTAAACGTCACATGTTAGTTAGAGTTCTCACGGTTTTTTATTCACTGATAGACCTTGTGGTTTACGCCTATGACCAAATGTGCAATGAAACACCACAAAACTGTATTTAAATCTCACGTCCTTCAGCAGTTCACTTTCGCCGTGAATGTAATGCGTATGGGTAGTCTGAGAAGGGATAGAATTATGCATCCATACTTTTTGGAACTCCTTAAACACACTATCGAATTCAATCCAGCTTCCAAAACGCTTGCTCAGTATTATGCGTTGAAACGCATCGCTTAAGTCGACCGAAATGTCTCTGGAACATAAATCACTACAAACATCACTAGTCAATTATTAAAAAACAGCTATTTCATGCGATAATACTTCAGTAACTGAAGAGAGGATTACAAACATTTAGGACTTACGGGTTACTCGTCATATCGTCTTAATTCTTGCAGAAAACAACGATTCACACAAATTCAGTGTATCTTTTACTGTTAATTTATACTCAATACGCAGTTTTGTGGACCCCTATAAATCTTAAATAAGGAGAGTGAGGTTCAGTAGGGTAATTGGTACCCCAGGTAAAGTTACGAAGCAACAAAAGAGCCAAATTATACACTAAAAAACAGAGGAAGCTAAATAAACGCTTTAAGCATTGATTTCGCGAATTTACTACAGCCGAAAACGTGTTGATTGGCTTAACATTTTAGTATTAATATTCATATATATATTAGAGTAAAGCCTGATGACGATCTAATTGAAAACAATATTGTTCGCTTACATGTGTTGCTCTCATTTTCACAATGTGAATCTTTAGTGATATCCTATATAATCACTCACATAACTATCAGTACTCAAATACATCATTTCTATCATAAACACAAAGGATACTTTAATAGAATGTTGATCACCTTTACAATTCAAATGACATGCGTAATAAAAATACAATCAAATCCTTTGTTGTTTACATGAAGAAGAAGAAAAAAAGAAACAGAATGAAGAGACATACATAGGTTCAATCTGTATTTAAAGTTACTAGAATTTGCAACAAAGATCATTTCGGCAAATTAATAAATTGCATATATCCGTAGATAATCATCTCCCCCCCCCAAAAAAAGGGAAAGTGGAAAAATACTTCATAGATGATGATGATACAGAAATACCAAATTATATACAAAATAATGTTTGTTTTTCTTTTTTTTAAGTTGATAGATAAGAAATAACAAAATCTTATAATTGTTGTAAATAAAATCCAACTTTTTCATAGACTCTTTTACAACCGGAAACAGAGAAAAATTTACTGCCTTCCGGTGACCATTCAAGTTCATCTAATACAAATTCAACCATATCTTCAGAAAATGTAACATTACGTCGTTTAGCAGCATCTTGAACACATTTTCTAATATGAGTTGGTTGTAATGGTAAAAATGGAATAACAGCTGTGATTAAATGTTTAGTAATTAGTTCAGAGTATTGAAGGCCACCTATGGTAACAAACGAGAAAACAAAGGATATTATATAACTTTAAATAGCAACGATAATTTATCATAACATTGTCGTAAAGCATTTTTTCGTTTTATTTAAACACATAAATATTGGTACAAAGGGGACACCAGATACATATGCTCCACACAAATTTCATTTGATTTGTGTGAGGGCTGTGATACTGCCTGGGTGCCTAAACCGAAGCAGGTAATCTTCTTAGGGGGCCACACCCCGAGCCTTTGACCTAAAGATCTGATTCATAAGGCAGTGGAGCGTCGTAAGGAGATGCAGTCTCATGGTAGTCGGTGACCAACGATTGGTTTATACGCCATTTGTTCCTTCAGGACCGTGGAGCTCATGTGCACCACTGGTTTGAAACAAGAGTTTTCCAACTCCTCTTGGTGGACTTTCCGTGTCCACCGGCCCGGTTAAAGCGTTAAACGTTCGCTTTTTGTCCTCTCAATTTCGTAAACAACACCGTGGCCACGAGAAGGCAGTGAGTAGGACTTCCCCGGCAGAGGCTATATACGCGTGGCCATATGAATGCATTTCGAGAGGAAGAGAGGACTCTCCCCACTCTCAGCCGTACCAGGGCATGTGGGGGTCTAACACGATCACAATCATCATACAAAATAAATGAAACTAACAGCAGTTTTTGTCAATATCTAGTTATACACAACATATAAATCATTACAAGTCTATTATAAAACATTTTGTCATGAGGGAATTATTTTTTTTGTGTGAAGTGAATGCAAGTTTTTTATATTCGGTTCTATTTCAAAGAAAAACAATGAATTTTGTTATGCTCAGTAGTGACTGGCTCCATGAGGTGTTACCTGAAGTTCTAGTGAGAAGCAGTGGCCAGTGCAGTTCAACCAGATCTGTTGTGAGATAGTAACTCACTGAAGACAATTGTGAATGGTTGTTCGATTTCGTGGATTGGTTGAAGTTAGGCATTAACACCGTTAGATGCCGGCCGGCTCAGTGGTTTAGTGGTTAAGCGCTCGCGCGCGAGGCTGATAGGTCCTGGGTTCGAATCTCGCGAGGCGGGATCGTAAATGCGCTTTGATGAGGAGTGCCGCAATAGGATGAAACAGCTGTTCAGTGCTTCCAGGTTTACCATGGTGGTCTGGCTTCAATTGACTCATGATTTCAACTATTTACCTATTCAGTTGAAATTTTCGCGAATAATGATTAGTGATCTTAAAAATCCAAATGATAAGTCAATTATTTTGATTAAGAATAATTTGTGAATGAATTACATAAAAACAAAAATAAAACAGAATTCACTTTTACAGACCAACTGTAACATTTCCATCGTATGGAACTCATGGTAACAAGAAATAACTAGTTTAATTTTATTATTGAAATGGAGTTTTCCTTTCGTCCTCAATTAATTAATGTACTTTAATGACCAAATATAGATCTTTGTACTCAACTTTAAGCCACAGGGATTTTCTTATGTGACAACTAATCGGTTACCCGAAATGAGGTAAGGGTGTAGTGTGGGTTACTTATATCCCCATAAGTAGTATATGGAGATGGTCAGGTGTAGAATGTATTTTACTAGAAGATTGATAAGGAAAGGACGGGAGCGGAACGCATTCGGTATCAAAATGAATGAACAATGAAATCAGAGAAGATAGATTGATATTTGCAGAAGAAACAGTCAAGATTGAGACAATCGATTGTTATTTTGCAAATTAACTGTTTACTATATGATTGTCAGATTTTAGTGAGATAGTCTATAGTTTTCGTGTCAAATACATTCGATTGTCCCCATCCGTGTTCTTGTTCACTACAAGGGGTTGGGTGGATATCAACGTGCAACTCAATGGTTGAAAACTGAATACTTTACAACTACACAAAGCACTATCTAACTTCAACAATTAAAATGCTGCTTCATTAGCAAAAAACGGAACAGAAATACACTACATCATAATTCTATGTAGTTAATTATTCTATAGAAAAATGAGAGTCAAGTTAACTAAGAATGCAATTTTGTAGATTATATTTTTTAATTTGATAACAAATAAATCCGAAAGAACATTTTTACTTAAAAATCTACGTTTTTCGTCCAACACACGCCTGGTCGGAGTAGACCGACGTGCTCAACAAGTTTCACGAAGCCCGGAGAAACCCAGTGTTTACGAATGAGAGGCTTCACGAAGCCGCAAGCGACTTTACCTGACATTTTCACGACGTCACGAAAATGCAACCACAGCTCACTTATGCTTTTAGGTGGGTTGGGAGTTAGACTTGAGCCTAGTTTGGTTTGATATTTAGTTGTGACCGAAGCTGCAGCCAATTTGCTTATATGGATTCGTTTAGGACGATGAATTTGTTGGTCACTGAGACGTACGATAAGATTAGCGCAAACAAGGGCATGATAACAACCTAGATAATAACTGCAAAAGGAGCCACGGTCTTGTGTATAGCCACGCTAGCTGTAGTCGATCTCGATGTGATCAATCTGACTCCAGGCTTGAGTTGTAGAGATAGAACGTCAAGTAGTACACTGGCGATGACTGTGTCAATAGTGTTGACTAGAAACAGGTTGTAGTCTGTACAGAACTGCAGGAAACGGTCACCGTTATCTGAACTCCGAAAAAAGAGTCCTCGTTGACTACTGTGACGACTCTCCTCTGTGCACGGCCACTTAAACTGTCCATTCGAATTTCGAGATAGTAATACGTTTGTCGAAGTAACTTTTGAAATCATTTAACTGATAGTAAGACTTATCCTTGATTGTATCCAGGTTACAATAAGTTTACTATTAAAAAGATTAACGAAACTTTGGTATTCTGAATGCTTTGCCATAAATATCTTGATGTAATATCATCGGTAAATACTAAAATACAGACAGATTATTGAGCAATGTGGTGTTTTTCAGTAGTGAAAAGATTTCCCAGTCATGAATAGTTCGGTAATGGTCTTCAAACGACGGGTCAACTAGACTCTAACTGTAACTCTGAGTAGTGACAATTCGGATATCCAAAGTATTATTAATTACCTTGAGGATGTAAATATGCCTTACTGGATCAGTGTTAACAAGCTTTCTACTAAAAGTATCTAGGCACCGAACATTAAAATATTCTAAAGCCACTAATTCGAACAAAGAAAATCAAACAAATGTAATATTTACCTTCATTATTAAATGCTGATTTGGCTAAAAAACGATCGACATCTGTATAACGCAGATCTTCTCGCTTCTTTCCGTCAACTAAATGCTCATACGTACGTCGATTGATATAATTACCACCAGCATTACTAATTTAATAGGAAAAACAAATTTAAACACGTACAAAACATTAGATATTAAGAGCATCATTTGAGATAACTGCTTATTACCGAAAGTGAGTGTACGCACAGGTCTTGTCAGTCTTTTAAAATTGCTTCGTACTTTGAATGTGCAAAACACATGCGATACCTACAGACATTGATTGCCAAATGAATAAGTGCGGACTGCACATCTTGAGTATCATCGCATGTCTTAACACATGCATCAATAAATTTCAGAGTGATTGAATTAAAACTATACAGATTTGGCTGACCACAGAAAAATGACTATTCTCAGTGTAGATTTCACAAAAATAAGCAGCTACTGATATAACACTAAATATTATACTAAATGCATTGGCTTAAGCCATTACACTTCATAACAGCATAGGACAAACACGAAAAGGATCATGAGACAGAAAAACGGATCCTCAAGATTTACAATATAATCAACGAACTCATCTGGACCATTCTGCATAAGGTTCACCCATATCACCCAGGGAACTCAAACACAGATTTCCGAGATTTAATTAACCTTAACCAGTATATTGATATCCCTTAAATTGATTAAACGAATGGTAAAATATGCCATGAACTGGTTCCAAGTCCTTATTAAATTACAATTAACCTTCCATAACCCTAATCTTACTCGGATAAACAGAGTAAACAAAGGTGAAGAAAAACAAAAATATGAAAGTTCTTTTTAGGTAATTAATCACATCAAAAAATGGCAACCGAGACACAAAACTATCTACTTAATCTATACCACGTTGCAGCTGAATGTTGTATGACTTCACTTCAATGGCGCTGATCAAGATTTATAGAGGTATACTGAAAAGGCCTCAACTCATACATTTTCACATACCTCAAAAAGATAAATATTGACTTTCTAAAATCAACACCTTCAACCGTTTCACGGACCTCTAATAAGGGTGACAGTATATCCAATATTCCATGAGGCATATTGTGCATTTCATCGAAAACAAATATTGATGTTGGGCACTCGGAAACAGCTGTATGTAGATCTTGATAAAGACGTTCCTAAAAACGAAAAATTACGGGATATTTGTTAACTAAAATGGTGACACTGAATTCTACACTAATGAAACTATATGCCTACTGAAACTCAATTACTCCTACCCTTCTGACAACTTGCAGGGTTGGGTAAGTGACTAAGACCTGTACATAAGATAGCAAAGCAAACCGTTATTATGGAAAAACTGTCTACTTGTGTACTATATCTCATTCAGCAGAAAATCATGGAAAACAATAAATAGAACACTGAACGATGAAAATATAAATCAATATTTGGGTGGGGGGCAACAAGCAATTTAAGCCGCGAGCGATAGATAAAAGCAGAAAAACTTTTGAGTGCAAGCTTGATATACTTGCTTGATTTAAGTGAAGATCGCTAATCATACTATACAACTCGAAAATCATAAATTTCCATGAATTTTTCACCCTCTAAATCTAGTTAGAACAAATTCACCAAAATAAGGACTTGGTAATATATGCAAATAACAGTGACGTCATCAAAAGATTGCAGTTACTTGCCCCGGAATCGCACACATAGGTAGTAACTAACTGGTATGTTTCCTGACACAGAATAGTTAATGTCCAAGAAATGATGTAAAATGGTATCAAAGATAATGAAGATATATCACAAACAAACTAAAGAGAAATCTAGAATGAATACAGAAAGAAGTGACCCCGAGTGCCCTGGTACGGCCGAGGGTAGGAGAGTCAGCTTTCCCTCTCGAAATGCTCTCACGTGGCCACGTGCATACAACCACCATCAGGGAAGCCCTACTCACAACCTTCCAGCGGCACCGCCGTTCACGAAGTCAAGAGGACGAAAAGCGAATGTCAGGCGCCTTAACCGGGTTGGTGGATATGAAGGATCCACCTAGAGGTGTTGGAAAACCCTGATTCCAAACAAATGGTGCACATGGGCTGTGTATACCATGGGACCGTATCTCCTTACGTTGCCCCAATGCCTTGTGGATAAAACCTTTAGGTCAAAGGCTAGGGGAGCGGCTCCCTAAGAAAACTAGGTGCCCCAGTTTGGGCACCTGAGCAACATCCCAGCCCTCGCACATATCGTACGATTTGTGTGGCGTATATGTATTTGATGCCTTGTGCCGACCTATGTTTAAGTAAACAAATAAATAAATACAGTGGGAGACAAAAAGACATACTTCAACGATATAGAGATTTTGGTTTTTAGAATATATGGGGAAACCAAACTCATGAAAATAATGAAGGATACTAGGTTCTTCGAAAAAAATAGTGATGCACTCTCGTTGGTTGCTAATTTGAAGAAAGTCATGAATGTTTGACCAAGTGAAAAGTTACGAAGGATATTAAGGTTGAACACCTAAGTAAAAAAGGGAATAACTGGCCGATATAGGGTATCTAATGTTCGTTAAGATGTCAATTAAGTGTAGGTGATTGATAACATCTGCAAACTAACTTTGTACTCCGAAATACGGGAGGCATGCTTGAAATGTATTGTCGCATCATAGAAATGGTAAAACCGACTCCGTGTTCCCAATCTCAAGACGTTATTCACAATAATATTTGAAACAAAATTCTTTCCAACACCAGTGTAGCCATGGAATGACAATGCTAGGGGCTTTTGTGGAGAACCACCAGCAATATGATCGACTAAATGATGATACACACGCTCAGCTGCGATATGCTGACCATGCAATTCATCCGAAAGTGATTGTTCCAAGCCTGGAAATGAAATTTTGAGAGCCTACTTGTCTTGTTGAAATGAACGGCTGAAGAGCAGCATTCATACAGGAAACAGTTTAAACCATATTTGTACATTACTCCTGTTATTGCTACTGAGAACGGTACAAGCGCAACAAACGGAAAAGCATCGGAACTTGCGAGCAGGAGGAAGAGAATCACGTTGTAACGCATGCATCCAACTATACCGCGTAATGTTTTGAAAGGCAAATTCAAGGTGACTTGGCCGGATCAGGTGGCTGTTTATCTGTTGAACTGTGTTTGGGTGTTATGAGGGTGTTCTCCGTTACAACTGATTGTAGTGATTTATTTTTCTGAATATGAAGGAGGAAGTAAGTGTATAGTTGGACGGGGGATCATCAGAGAGCACAAAAGGTAGTCTCTTTCAAAATCTACAGAACTAACATAAATGCTGAGCATTCTACAGAAAGCTCCATCTATACCGCTGATTTAAGGAGTTCCGTAGCTTATAAACTCTAACTATGAAAAGGTTTGAACGAACTTTTGTGAGGGCTTTTCCGTGTTCTGTTTCAAATGTTTATGATGAAGCTCAATAATGTGAAGTGACCGAAAGAATAGTGTATTTAGAAGTGAATGATCACTTTTCTAATGCCACAGAACGTCACGGAAAGCTTCACACACCAATATTGGTTAATTTACATGAGCGCAATGCTTGCTATGAGCTTACTAGGGTTCATGAATGGTTAGACGAATTTTGTCAATGGTCCTCCCTCAAGTTCACCGACTTGACAGCACTCCTTTAATGCGTAGTCAGCTCTAAATCTAAAAACTAATTCACTGAGCTAAACATCAGGCTAATGTTCAGGCAGATAAGCGATTAAATGACAGAATGCTACCACACAAGCTGGATCCGACAACAAGCTTTCAAAAGATTTCAAACGGATAAAATTCAGAAACCATGAATAAAGATGGTCATTCGGTTAGCGTCTGCTAACACCTAGAAGAAATATCATTGCGAAAACCCGGTTTCTTGATAAGTAATTTTTGAAGCTGGTAAAGTGTTTCAGTATTTATGTACTATATGAAAAAATGGAAATTTTCGATTGACTTCATTCACTGTCTGTTTAGACAGTTTTGTATTGATCTCGAGAACAATCGATCTAAGTGAAACTTATAGGATCAGATTATTGTTATTAAAACCAAAATATGGTCTACAAATGCAAGATCACCCGATGATAAAGCGAAAGTCAGCGGGATACCTGACGCATCTGTTGGGGAACTATGAAAAGACCAGATGCAACTAATTGTTATGTAATATATCAAACAGGGTTCATTTTTCAAATTGTCAGTTTTGCGAACTCATATATCGTCTATGCCTAAGTTACAGTCCCATATCTACATGCTACATACATAATGCTGTTAAAAGGTTGAAGATACAACCAGTATTCTGATTTTACAATTAGCAACCAGTAACACCTTCTATATTCGAATCTTCCCCAATTAGATAAAACCAGAAGTCAGATGCGAAGAGATCGTAAAGATATATTTGATACGTTATCGATATATCGAGAAGCGTTTACTCTAATCTGGCTAGTGAACGTAAGAGCTGTGTCCCACGCTGGGTCGTAATGTGATCTGGTGCGGATGCATGACCGAACGCCTTCAGTTAAACAAGTCCACTTAAAACGATGTGGTCAGCATCCAATGTCGAACACTTAGAAAGCTATCGAGTTTGGGGAATTATTTACAGCTACAGATCACTCCCCCTCCTAGTGAGGTAGTGATGCCTCTAAGACGTAGCCAGCCAGAAGTTTAAACCCAACGAGTTTGTCGTTGGTAAACACTCTTCTGATAGCTTGCTATGTTTAGCAGCGTCTGGTCGTCTCTCCTTATACTAAGGGACCATGAAGTATAACGTAGTAATAAGGAAACAAAGTACAATGAAAATTTTGATTCCTTGTGAAACTTCGTCGTTCTTTACCAGCCGTCCTGGAAAAGAAAAAAATAGAACGTGTGAGAGCATGTCGAAATACACGTACTTGCGTAAGGACACAAGGTGAGCGGAAAAAAATACATATATAAACTAATACACTTGCGACAGCGTAAAAGCGATTGTAAAAAAAAGGGTTTTTTGGTCTTTTTATTATGTATAAAAAATATATATATACTCTCATAAGAAAAAAATTGTTTTTTTGGAATGAATATATAAGAATGATAAATAATGCAAAAGGAAATTCGAGGTGAAGTTTGTGTCCTACGTGCAATAGTCGTTTAAGTGTTCTGGAAATCTTGCTCTTCTTCCAGAACGCGTTGTCTTAAGTCTTTTCGACGTTGACGAAATATCAAGGTGTGTGTTGGCAGTCGTGTGGGGTACTATAGGTGTAGTAGCTGTGTCGTTTGCTAGTACCGAAGGAAAATTGACGTAGCTAGGGTTTCCTTCTAAGTACGCTGCTTTGAGTCGATCGATACTGATGCTATCGTTCGTACCGTTCTTATCGACTACATAGTACTTAGGTTCGCGTTGAAGAACTTTGAAGGATCCTTCGTATGCTGCTTCGAGAGGTCCTCGATGTGAGTCTCGACGAACGAAGACGTGTGTACTATGTCGTAATTCAGGTTGAACGAAAATATCAGTTGATTGAGGTCGAGTGTGAGCAGGTTTAACTGAACGCATAGCGTTTGTAAGCCTACTCGTGTAAGAGTTTAGATCCATGTTCAATGAAGAAGCTGAATGATCCATAAATTCTCCTGGGAGTCGGAGTGTCGTTCCATAAACGAGTTGAGATGCAGTGTATCCAATGTCAGCTTTCACTGCATTGCGGATACCTAGCAAGACGAGTGGAAGAGCGACTGTCCACTGTGGGACGTTTGTAGCTGATGGTGAAGCTTTAGGTTGACGATGAAAACGTTCTACCAACCCGTGTGCTTGTGGGTAGTGGGCAGTCGTTCGGAAGCGCGTGATTCCTAATAGTGAGGTCAGACAACGGAAAAGTCCAGATTCGAACTGGCGTCCGCGGTCTGTTGTGATGGTTGAAGGGCAGCCAAAATTTGCTACCCATCGTTCGACGAAAGCGCGAGCCACTGTTTCAGCAGTAATGTCCATAATAGGTACTGCTTCTGGCCATCAAGTGAAACGGTCTACGCATGTTAAGAGTTATGAGAAACCGTTTGTATCGGGTAAGGGTCCTACCAAATCTGGATGAACATGGTCGAAACGAGCATCGAGAGTTTTGAAAGTGTCATAAACAAATAGGGATGCTGATTATAACTCTAGGGGTTTCTGGTTATAACAGTCCTTTTACTTCTTACACGTATGTGGGACGTTAATTTACCTTAGACGAATATCTACACTAGATTCCCACCCAGTGTCTATTCTACAGGACTTCAGCACAACTCAGATCAAGAACACAAGATTAGCCTGACTATAACGTCAATATATTTCCACACGAAAATCCGACACACGGAACAGTCAATCAATAACAGTCCATCAATAAGTGTCCATCAACAAGGAACAGTTAATACATAATAAGGATAGGGGAATATATATAACACATAACACCTGTCATCCTATCTAATGTCTGACTCATCAAGACAACCAATCACTGTCATTCTCGCCCACACATCAGAAAGGGCCTAAGGGACATTTGTTGTGTTTAATCACCTTAGATTTCTGGCAGCTTACACAGGGGCGTGCCCACCCCTTCACGTCTTTATTCATGCCAGGCCAGCAAAATCGTTCGGCTATGAGCTTGATGGATGCATGAACACCTAGATGAGAAAGATTGTGCAACGTATTGAAGACGTTGCGTCGATAATATTTTGGTACTATTGGACGATCCCTACCTGTAGATTTGTTGCAAAGTAAGGTTTCCTTACCTGTTCCCATCTGCCTAATACGTAGTTTTAGAGTTGTCGAGGATAACTCATGCTGAAAATCAATGTCTTCTTTTTGAAGCTGAGCTAGTTTAAGAAGGTCGATTCCTTGGAAACTGTTCAAGGAACTTATACGAGACAAGGTGTCTGCGACTACATTGTTTGCTCCAGAAATGTGTTGTATGTCTGAAGCAAACTGTGAAATGTGGTCCAGTTGTCGAGACTCTCGCGGTGAGTACTTGTCTGAAGATGAACTTAAAGAGAAGGTAAGAGGTTTATGGTCGGTAAAAAGAGTGAATTTTCTTCCTTCGATGGAATGTTGGAAATGTCGTACAGCACAATACATAGCTAGGAGTTCCCTACCGAAAGTGCTGTACCTAGATTCCGCATCTAGCAACTGTCTGGAGAAAAATCCTAAAGGTTGCCAAGAGTGCTTAACCCATTGTCATGAGACTCCTCCGATTCCTGAGTCGGATGCGTCTACGGCGATACTAATGGGCACTTGAGTGTCCTGATGAGCACGCAGGGTTGCCTTAGCGATATGTTCCTCAACTGTGAAGAATGCTTTTCGAGCGGTGTCATCTAGACTAATTGATTTCGCATTTCCACGAAGTTGGTCGGTTAACGGTTTCATAAGGGACGCGCATTTAGGTATGAGCCGTCTGCAGAAACTTACGAGGCCGTTGAAAGTTCGCAACTGCTCGATCGTGATCGGTTCTGGGTAATCCAGAATGGCCGCTACTTTGCTTCTAAGAGGTCGGATGCCTTGAGCACCAATGGTGTGTCCTAAGAAGTCTAAGGAGTTTGTTCCGATTTGGCATTTCTGAATGTTTGTAGTAATGCCATGCCTTTGGAGTCGTTCAGAAACAATGTCCAGATGCTGGAGATGTGATTCTCTGTCCGGAATTGCTATGAGACAGTCATCAACATACGCATGTACGAAGTTGAGACCCCGGAAGACGTCGTCTATGAACCTTTGGAAGGTTTGAGCGGCATTTCTTAAGCTGAAAGGCATTCGTAAGAATTCGTAGAGGCCGAAAGGAGTTATGATGGCGGTTTTCGGGATGTCGTCAGTTGCTATAGGTATTTGGTTATAAGCTTTAACCAAGTCGATTTTTGAAAAGACAGTGGTACCTTTCAAGGTAGCTGTCAAATCGTGAATGTGAGGCAACGGGTAACGATCGGGAATGGTTTTAGCATTCAGACGCCGATAATCACCAGTTGGACGCCAATCATTGCTGTCCATTTTAGGGACCATGTGCAATGGGGATGACCATGGGCTATTTGAAGGTCGAATTATCCCTAGGTCCATCATGTGGTCGAATTCGTTTTTAGCTAATCTAAGCTTTTCGGGAGCCAGTCGGCGGGTTTTCGAGAATACAGGTGGTCCTGTAGTCGAGATGTGATGTGTAACACTGCTGGTTACACACGGCAATCTCGGTTGCGGATGATATATCCCGTAGTATTTATCGAGTAATGGTTGATATAAGGGGTCTATGGCGTGCTTAATTGTGACTGGGGATAATCTGCAACCAGAAAAAGGAGTTACGCAAACAGATAGCTTAGTGTTTCCATCTATTAGCCTTCGTGAGCGTGTTTCGATGAGTAGATCGTGGTATTGTAACAGGTCTATACCAATGACTGGCATAGACACATCTGCAACAACGAAAATCTAGTGGATGGGTTTGCGTAAACCCACGTTAAGGTAAACGTACCTTTTACCATATGTAGCGATCGGTTTTCCGTTCGCCGCCTGTAAGCTTAAAATGGACTCGCGAAGTCTGTCGTTGGAATTCGCTGGAAGAACGCTAACTTCTGTGCCAGTGTCGACGAGGTAGCGAACTTTCGTAGTCACATCCGTAACATATAACAGACGGCTATGTTCGCCGGCTACGGTTGCCGTTAACGCGTGCCGGCTGGGAAGTTCCCCGAGTCTTTATTTGTGTCAGTCGCCTTAGAGTTTGGCTAATTGCAGGGCTTCCTGCAATTTCTAGAAGATTTGCCATACTGGCTACGATACCAGCACCAGTCGGGATTATCTGTCTCTCGTGGTCGAGAGACAGATCGCCTACGTGATACGCTTCTTCGCGCGGTTCTTGACGGACTACGGTCATTACGAAATCGCAGATATCGTATTAGTGTATGACATAATTCGTTAATGTCTTTCTGGGTCGTTTGAGGTTTTTCTTTGACGGAAGAAACCTCGGCGCTAGTGGATTTGGTAATTCCTAGAATTCGATCAGCAGACGCAGCTAGTTCGTCTACGGCGTTGTTTTGGAATGAGACGAGAACTGCCTGCATCTGTTTTAGGAGTTTGGATAAGAAAAGTTGTTTGAATAGGCCTTCGTCGAAGGTTCTTTGACCTATCACTTCTCTCATCCTAAACAACATATCTGTCGCAGAACCATGTTGCAGGTCGATGTTATTGAGGAGTTGGTCTAACCGTTGTCGACCGGTTAGATCTCCGCGTTTTAGAATCGATCGTTTGAGTGCTTCGTAAGGTTCCGGAACATCACCAGTAAACATACTAGGTGTTACGTACCTGTTGAATTCGCGCCGTAGTGCCTTAACCACCGCGAGGAATCGTGAGCGTGAGTCCGTAATGCCGTGCCCGCAAAAGTCAGCTTCTGCGTAGCAGAACCAGGATTCGATATTGTCAGGCCAAAAAGGAGTTAGTTGAATCGAGGGTGGGGGAATAGTCTTTAACTCAAATAATTTTGGTGTCTGTTCCGTCATAGTAAAGAACGAAAAATATATCATTAAAATATATCCGGAAAAACTCGAGAGAAAAAAAGTTTATAACAATATATAAAAATCAAATAAAGAATAACAATGAATAATAATATTCCAAAAAGGAACAGACTCACAGTTTATGCGCTTGATGTACCAGATCACGTCGGGTTCACCACTGAACATACAACCAGTATTCTAATTTTACAATTAGCAACCAGTAACACCTTCTATATTCGAATCTTCCCCAATTAGATAAAACCAGAAGTCAGATGCGAAGAGATCGTAAAGATATATTTGATACGTTATCGATATATCGAGAAGCGTTTACTCTAATCTGGCTAGTGAACGTAGGAGCTGTGTCCAACGCTGGGTCGTAATGTGATCTGGTGCGGATGCATGACCGAACGCCTTCAGTTAAACAAGCCCACTTAAAACGATGTGGTCAGCATCCAATGTCGAACACTTAGAAAGCTATCGAGTTTGGGGAATTACTTACAGCTACAAGGTAACACGGGAAACGGCATGGCAAGATAAGCCGAATTGTACAGAATGGAACTAATCGAAAAGTGTTTTTTTGGTAGACAGTAGAATAAACCAACTCTAAGAAACTACAGATAAATAGGTGAAACTAAGTACAGTTTCATAGAGCGTAACATAGTGGAATCAATCTGAAGTGACAGAAGCGATGCTGGGATATTAAGTGGTATAGATGCCTATTGTTTTCGAAATCATAATAAGGGAAGCTTGAGAGTTTAGATAATCAGATAGTCTTGAAGTGTTATTGGATATCAACTACTTGATCCTAGAGGCCAAACATACAATAACTGAGAAGGTTTACATCCAATATTAAACATCTAGGGAGGTTCAGAAATGATAAGCGTGGAGAACTTTATATGACACAGCCGTACAGATGTGGTCACTATATGATATCTCTTGATTTTTCCACTAAATATATTATTATATCCTCAGCCCTAATGTATTCTTCAAATCTCAGCAGCAATCACAGATGAGACGAGTCAATATAGATAGTGACATGGCTTCCAAATGAGATGTCAGTCTCAAAATACAGTATTATTCAGTAGCACTAGACTAGTAGGTTTCACAAAATAGCATTATGATTTCTCGATATTTTGTCAGTGTGGGGGATGCATACAACTGAACACGACTGGTAAGTATTCTGATAGAGATTGAACACATAACTCGTGGAGAATCGATCTGCTTTTTAAATGAAACTTGGGGTGAATAAACCCGAGGAGTTTGTGAGTTTTAGATACTTGATGTATGGATAGCTTGAAGTGTGGAAGACTTTTGTAAAATTCTGCCCTGTGTGTCAAACAGCACCTAATTATTTGTATTGCGGCCCGCTCAGATCCAAGTCTGTATGTGAAATAAATTCACCGGAACTACATGTACCCAGAATTTTGTACATCGAGAAGGAGAAACCACGTACCTCACCAGTCTCTAGTTCTAAAATGTTGCTTCCTTACTAAGTGACTGGCAGTTTGACTGTGTGTGTGTAAATTGTAAGGCGTCAAAGAATAACAGTGTTTTCTAGAGTGTAAATCTTTCAGGTATGTTATTACATTCATGATGAACAGTGATGGTTTGGTGGATGGATTCAGGAAGAAACATCCAACGGAGACACTTTATAAGGTATGTGATAATGTATATATTTTTGCATTGTCACGTCAAGATAGCCATCTTAAAGTGCTAATTGAATATGATCGTGAGCAACGTAGAGAAGACCGAGCGACGGGATTCCGTGAAACTAGGCGTCTTCCTATGATTTACATATCTTAAGAGAGATTACAATGACCTCATGGAATCTCCTACATTACTCAGAGGGAATTCTAGTTCTGGCAATATGTGTGTGTTAAGAATGCGATTTGTACGCACACGCTGATTACATCCAATAAGTGTCCATGTGAAATGCTTCTCAAGCACCTGACATAGTTCTGTTTGGTATCTCATAAGTTTATCTTTGACCTTCAGGCTCGTAAGAATACTAGGTTGAACTCAGAGTTTCGTTTCGAGAATAATCTTCTGAAAGCTATTTTTTGTTAACTGGATGATGTTTGTCCACTCGGTGTTGATAAATGCTGCTTAGATGTGCTCTTGCTGAACAAAAACTTCTTTGTGTCATACGCAGTTTTAAATGTAGTGGGAATACAAGCATTATATTAGATGTGTGACTGATTTGATTTTGTCAGACCAATTATTTGGAGGTAGATTTCGGTGTTACAAAAAGAAATATCGAGATTATGAGATTTTCTGAGAGAAAAGAATGTATTCTGACCAATAGGAAGATTTGAAAGCCGGAACTGTCAGTACATATGAAGTTTTGTAAAGAGTTGTTGTTGTAATGAGTTGTTATTCCACTCAATATGTATGAACGTTTTTGAGCAAAAGTTGACAGGTTACAATTTCGAAATCACTGCCTGGCAACTCAAAACTGGTGCATTACACATACGCAATGGTACTGATTAAGGAAATTAGGCTCGGTAATTCAGCTTTCGTAGATAGCTGACTTTCTGCACTCATCCATTTGCTTCTCGGAATTCAAAGAATGGTTCAAATTTCGAAGGATCATCCACGAGGATTCGAGATAAAAGTTATAGTACTGGAATGGACTCTTATTAACCCAGCTACAGGCAACTATGGTAGCGATGCGACTTCTTGTTTTGAATCAGCATCTACCGCGTGTGGGCATCTGATGGTCTATAGGTTCATCTGATGATAAACCGACGATGAGGACAGTCATATAAGATGGAATTCATGGCATTATCAAACAGTCCTCAACCCCTGGTAATATTATCGTCGATGCACTATCGGAATAAGCTTACTGTGAATCTCTAAGAATCACTTAAAGATGCCACAAGTATTTGAAGTTTATCATCACCTTAACCAGTAACACCGTCTCTAACCAAAACGTGTCAACCCAATGAAATCAGAAGTCAGAAGCGAGGAGGTTTGAAGATGTATTTGATAACCTATCGATATATAGAGAAGTGACTGATCTTAACCGACAAGTGGTTGTAGGACAGATTGAGCACAATGTACCCAATCGTGATCTGGTGTGGATGCGTGACCGAGCGCCCTCAGCTAGGTGAGTTCATTAAAACCAATGTGGTCAGTATGAAATGTCGAAGACTTACAGGCTATTGATTTTAGAGATTTATTTATCGCTACAACTTCTTAGGCCATAACACTTGGTGGATAATTAATTTTGCGATCTGATGGTTATTTTTCGTGCCAACACACACAATCTGCTAGCACTCAGGATACGACTAAATGCCGAATTCAAGAACATCACTACTATTTCATTTGTTTTTTCATCTATATGCCATAATTACTGAACTTAGTACCATGAATGTTAACGCCAGAGATTCTTGCTTATTGTCGATCATCAACGCTGATGATTTTTGTCGAATGATTGGGGGCCTCCTAGATTTAGATGGGGACGGTGTGACGAACTAACTAACTTCGAAGTCACATCTCGCGGTCAGCACCTTACGTGGATTGCCCAATCGACATATCAAGGGACTATGGATGCTCTAAAGACTGTACAACACAAAGGACGTTATTACAGAAATATATTAGTTAAATTAGATACGAGCGAAATCAAAACCACCACCGCATGGGCCAGTTCATGGCGTACGATTAACTGATACGCGTTTCTTGTCCTTGACTTTGACAGGGATCGATGATCTGTCCCATATTCAGTGACAATTTGGCTAGGGTTCAGTGACACCTGCTCCTACATTACAAATACTTTGAAACACTGAAGTAACTGCAATATAATTCGAGTTTATTTGGGTGCTTTGATATTGGTTCTAAACAGATTATAGTGTCACCACCTGCAATATTTCTGCTTGCACATGGAGAGCACTAATGTCACCTTCCTATGGTGATTCTTGATCATTCATACTCTACAATACAATACTAGATAAATGTTCTATCACAATATCCAAAGTAACATAATCAGTCTTAATTTGATTCTGAAGCTTGTACTAATACGGAGGACGTTTGAATTTCTCAGCATGGGTGGGTATTTGAAGTTTAGCGACTATCAACTTCTCATCACCGGATTAATACAAAGTTGTAAAATCTTACCGATTGATAAATGTACGTGAGATCCGTCGAAATAAAGACTTGCCTTTTTTACTGTAGGTAATTATGGCCTCAAACACTCCTCACTAACACGTCTCATATATTTTTAACATTTTCCAAATAAATACTGAGTTATCAAAGCATGAGAAACATTTCTATATCAATATGTTTCAAGAATGCAAATCGGTCGTTCTCATTTAGCTATTATATTATATATATATATGTTACTGCTAATTGAGAGTTCTTACCGACCCTGCACTTTTCATGAATCGTCAAATTTTATTAAACCGGAATAAGATCGTATGTGTCCTTCGAGTTGGAGCGAATATCTTCCAGTATCAAAATGGTCATTGAAAGTTAGATATGTAGATTGTGGTGACGCAAACGAATAACTGCGACGATTTATATGAATAAACAATGTGTTGTTGCATAAAGTAATGGTCTATAAAGACCAAGGAATCACAGTAAGAAACGACCTCAAAACTACGAGTAACTGCAAGGCTGCCGCTGCCAAAGGCTTCATGGTCTTATGGGTTATTACTAGGTTATTTCATCACTTGGACGGAAGAATATTTAGAGTATTAACCGAATTTTATGAGGCCGCGATTAAAGCATGGGATCCAAGCAGTGAGTCTTTCTTCCAAGTATGGGGTGGGTATGCTAGAACAAGTCCAACGGCGGGGGGCCGAAACGGCAAAAGGTCTCTCTAGTGTGTCTTATAAAGAGAGATTGAGATGGCCCAACCTGTTTTCGTTATCTTCAGGTAATGAGGTGATCTAATACTGGCTTATCGTATACTGAATAGTGACCTTGGTATTAATGTTGTCTTATCTTGTCCACCTAGGACTGATCATCTGAGTGGATATTTTAAGAAAGTTCAAAAACGAGATCAAATCATTTATGTCCGGAGTTCTATTTCTTACATCGCGTAGTGAATTACTGAAATTCTCTGCCAGAACCCGTAATATCATCACCTGTTGATACATTCAAAGCTAGATTAGACCTCCACAATGCTACAAATTACAAAGACTAATATAGGTTGACAAACCTTACTACTGGACTGAAAATGTTGAGTTGTCGTTAGCAACATGCATATTAAGTATACCTGTGAACTGAAGACTACGTTCCAAGCATACACATACCATATACCCTGAGTTGGTAATGACAGGAGAAAAGGATTATTGATTTATTGGTACAACCTTTCCTTGAGTAACAAACCCAGGTAGCCTCGAAAGGTCAGGGTTCACTGGAACTTTATCGTTTAGTGTACTAGTAGTTATCTCACTTTCTAAATCACACTATGAACAAAATCAGTTTTTTATAAATAGCTATCACATCATACCCCTAGATGGTACCAAAGATGAGTTTTACAAGCACTCAAATCTCGTTTCAGTCAGATTATCTTCACGGATATTGTTAATATTGACTTCAGCAATTAAATACATGACTGAGTTAGATCCAAGGCTAATTTCTAATCAACTAGGGAATATAGACAACCAGTTGCTAGGTAGAAATAAAATATAGGATTGGGCTCAAATGCACTGGATCGTGTCGCTGCGCATTATATCAGCACAGAGAAAGGAGACTAATGGGATAACAAGAATTTAAAATTAATAATTCGGGTATTAGTTAAAGCTATGTATCTTTTTTAGGTGATGGCTTGGATTAATTGAACTACGTCCCAGAGATATTCAAAACATGCTCACTAAATGCTTTGGAATTTATAAATAAAGCGGCAGCAACCATGTTTGCCTTCAGAATTGGACAAATTTATTTTGTTAATTTATCAGACTAGTGAAAATTATTAGCTTGTATATAACTGGATAAAAAGGAATAAGACGTGCTCATCATATTATGCAAACATTACATTTATCGCTTTGTTTAAAGTTACGAAAAAAACCAATTTTCTATCAAGGCTTTTTCAGCATTCTATATTTGATAATCTTTTTTTTTAAGAAATATAGAATGTTTTGTGTACATTGGCTTTCCCATAGACTTGCATTTTTTTCTCTCCTTAATCATTTCATGTTTTCTCATCGTATAGAAGGCATTATCCAAAAGATATTTGTGAATAGTTACGTAAGCTTTTATGGTGTTTTCCGTAACTGGGATTTTCTCGCTAACAAGAACGCAAATTTGATGCAATAGTGCTTCTCCTCTGCACGATCGATCTGGTCTTCAACTCGGATTCGGCAATATGAAATGTAACGAGTTTCTAAATCAGACGTACCACTTTGCGGTTTGGTCATGGAATCGATTATTTAGATCGGTTATGGTGGAATTAATCGCCACTGTACTATGTATATACCTCGTTTTCCGTTTCGCTACTTTCTATGAGTCTGAGAGTACACATATGTCTAAGTTGATCAGTACTCTTCAACAATTATCAAATTCTTTAGACGACCATGTAAGTTAAAAACCCCTATTTCAGCTGGTATTTGTCGTCATTATGTTAACCGAGAAGCACCAAACACATTTTGATTCTGAAATAAACTGAAATTGCGAAATCCAGACTGTCGGGTTTTGGTTGCTCATCAGTAATATTTCTGTCATGAAGCTTGAATGTCTTGTGTTCTATTTCAACGTATAATCATAGGCTACAACGAAGCAATAAGATAGTGGTAATTGATTTGATACAGCCCTCGACTTTTTATTTAAAGTTAACTTAATGTATCAAAGTGACCAATAAATGTAGCTTTAGCTTTAGCTTGGAAACGCCTCCAAATGCTATGGTACGGCCGAGAGTAGAGAGAGTCAGCTCTCTCTCTTGAAATGCTCTCACATGGCCACGTGTATATCAAGTGATTTATGTGGCGCATATCTATTCGGTACCTCCCTGTATCAATGTTTATGTTTTGAAATAAATAAATAAAGTTTGAAAACTGTCTTACATAAAATAAAAAACTAATAGAGACTTCTGTAGAGCTCTAACACACCGTGGGTTGTTGTTTTCCTCTAACAGATGTTCAACAGCTTGTTGTACGTTTTAACTGCGTAACATGTATTTTGTTTTGGTCGCAAACATTGGTGGTGGACAATCTATAAAAGCCATTGGTTTTGAAATATCGGTTTGTTTTAAATATTACTCTGAATAGTATTCAAGCTCCTAGAGTATTCAACAAAACTGATGTGACTAGTAATTTTTATAATAAAAAAATTGAATGAACTTTAAAATTCTATGTTTTTGTATAACTGAGAATTGTCACCATTTGCAAAGCCATTCTCTGTTGAAAAAGAAATCATTTTCGAGAGTTTCGTATCGTTATTGATATTAGTAACCATTTCTCATGAAATATACTATTTTAATGTTCGTTTGCACACCATATTCTTAGTAAAGTAATGATACTACAAAAGAAACATTGACATTAAGGAACAACGAAGGAATTTAAATGCTGTAACGATATTATGAAGAAATAAAAGATGAGACAGAATACATGATTGAGAAGAGTAATTACTTTGAACATATTGAGAATTTTTTTCTCATACTTTACAGTTATTGAATTGAAAAGAATAAAAATTCGCAACAAATTAATCATTGGTTTTAGACTGAAGTGAAATTGGTCGAGATCAGTTTATACCATTCTGTCTTTCACCATAGCAAAATTAATCGTTAGATGGGTGAAGTCAGTTAAAAGGAAGCCCTGAGCTTAGGTTTCATGCTATTTCTCACTCGTCAGCAAAGTGTATTTTCAGGCTTGTGATAACTGATGTTTGCCATGTGATTTTAACCCTCATCTCTCAGGGTAACAGTCAGGGACGTTGCCAGTAGGCTACTCAAGTCGTGACATGTAGATGGTGCATGCGATATTGAGTCAATTAGACTTATGACCATATTGGAACTTAACCGACAGAGTGCGATCAGGACCATGAACTAGATAAACATAATATTCGTTCTAATTCAGTAATCAATCGCTGAAAATCGGAATTACTTGGCATCCTGTAATTGATGCTCGTATAACACTACAGGTTCAATCTGTCGAGAGCCCACAGCAAACTTTGTGTCAATGTAAACCCGTTTAGTATAATTCCTGCATAGTATCTTTTATTCTTATAACCATTTCTCATTCAAGCAATAACTAAGGATAGTTGTCATATTTCATTAACTTATTATGGAAATATCCAGTCCATAACTCTACTCTTATATGTTTCTGAAATGAAGTTTTGTGTCTCAGATTGATAGTCTTCAGCTTGTTGTATTCTCTGTGCCAAGTGGTTTTTCTACAACCTCTCACTGTTCTCGACAACTTCATCAGCGTTTACTTTACGTGCTATCAAACCTCTTAGTGATTTCATAAGGGCTAAATTCTTCTGTTTTGATGAACTTGTTTGTTAAGGTTCTGCCAGCTTCATTTGTCCTTTTGTTCTTGTTAACTATTTTCCTCGATTGACCCCTTGCCAAACAATTAGTTGACCTCTTTCAAATAGGTTGGCAAATAGATCTCGATTTACCTACCGATTGCAGGCTGACCTGAGTGCCATGCTCTCGGAAATTTCCTTTGAATTTCGTCGATTTAGAATTTGGTGTTTTTCAAAACAAATTCGTGCCCTTGGTTGTCTCTGTGCACGTATATAAGTGATGATATATAATGTAGCATTAGTGCCAGTTTGTGTTATTGTACGAGTATATGAAAGAGTTGCCCACTTTATCCAAACTAATACGTGTTGCATTTAATGGGATCTATTTGTCGACATGTCATTTATTTTCTTTCCGTTTTGTCTTTCAGGGACTGACTGACTTAGTCTTTCAGTCTGTATAAAGTGGGATAATCAAATTCTGTTGGTTCGTTAGCTATTTTTATTCCGAAGGGCTTGAAAGTCCTTTTGGTGACTTTTGAAATGTTAATACCATGTTATAGGACAATTTGTTTTCTAGTTTATGGGGATGATTTTGTGCGCTGTGTTCACTTGCTAGACAATTTTTAATGAATTTACCAGGATGGCCATTTTACTTTAGATAAACAGAAGACAGTCTGTAAATCTGTTCATTGGATTGGAAAAATTTTGTAAACCACAGATCATTGAGTTTTCCAAAACTTTACCACTCCAGAGATAACCATCCATAGACAAAGTCATAAAAACAGGTGTATTTAGCACCTATTGAATAATTGAACGGCTTGCTTGTGCATGAACTAAGTGCTGAGGGTTTTACCTAAACGGCAATAAAAGTTTCACAAAGAATCACAGCCCAGATAGTGAAAGAAGGTTTATATACTTGTTCAAACAATAATAGTGTTTTAGACGTATTCGTTTCTTCGAGAAATAAACTGGGTTTACATTATTATTTTAATCGTCTTTTGCATGTAATGATTTGTATTGTCTTTTTATTAAAAACTACAGATAACGTTGCAAATGAAACTTCATTCAAAACTGAAGAAGGCAAACTTTCCACCTGATAAAGTTACTATTCCAGTTTTAGTGATAGCTTGTAATCGTCCCACTGCTAGTCGTCCTATTGATAAACTATTACAGTTAAAACACGAAATGCTGAAGCAAAACAATTTTGAATTTCCTATTTTCGTTTCACACGCTTGTGATGACGATGCTACTGAGAAAGTTTTACATTCGTATCAGAATAGGATTACGGTCATAAAACCAAAAACTCCGTTAACTAATCCAGGTAAAAGTTTTAAATTTACAATGTATTATCTATTTACTCGTAATATTTCATCGTTATCTGACCCGACCAAGTGTATTCGAGTAAAGAGCCTTCATTAAGTTGGTCTACTTCTTTAGTGGATCTTTTAAGGATGGACTTGGGTTCAAGGTCTCTCGATTGATTAAGTCGAAGGTATCCTTTAGGTCGGAGAATACAAATACAATAAGACGCTAAGTATATCTATATTCCAATACTTATTGGACGATTAATATTTGGTTGATGCATCCACAACTGGTTCCGGAATTCGCTTAATTTTCACCTGTTCTCTGTTCTCGTTAACGTATAATTCTGACAGGACAACATGACCATTGTTCTTAGTTGCTTCTAGGTTGAGATCCAAGAGATGATTTAAATCAGTGGCTTATAATTCTAGGTAATATGACTGTAAATCAATAACAACAGCGCAAAACCATTTAGTTCCTCTTTCTTCATTCATATTTATTTTGATATATTTTAGTTGATATCAATTTTCTTTCTTCATCCATTTGTGAAGTATGATACCTCAAATCGACATGCTTCTATGAGGTCCTACCTCATCTTGTGTATAGGTTCCTACCCATAATTTCCTTCTAGCCAATCCTGATGGATTAAGCCTTTCATTGAGTTATTTACTGTACTGTGAAGTTTTTGGGAACTCCAACTAATTTTTTTCAAAATTGGGAGCTGAATAGCGCTATATATCTTCATGTTATATGTTAATCAAATTGTGCTTCTTAATTGCGAATAAGACTGTTCATTGTGTTATTTTCTTGACTACTGTGATGTTGATTAAAAAAGATTTATGTTGATCGTCTGTGTGTAAGCAGGTCATAGATTGGATTAATGCATACTTGACTCAGGATGACATTGGAGCACGCTGGTTGGCCTATTTCTAGCCAGTCAGTGGTACAAGATAGATGAATAAGACCTCACAATATTCTTGTTTATAAAATGTAACAGTTTTCGTACTGTGATACTTACTTCCATTCAACTTTGTTTATTTGGAATATAACTTAGTTCATGTTTAACGGTGTTCTGATTTGGGGACTAATCGAGTGAGGTAAAGTGTTCGAAGAATATCAAGCGATAAGAATAGCTTAAACGTATTAAGAGAGATCTTAACACTATTTTTAAATAGGTTTTTAGGTGAGTCGTTAGTATCTATATTGTGTAACGTAATAAACAGTTAAGTTATATATATATATATATATATATATATATATATATATATATATATATACTGGCAGACGAGGCTGTACTGTGCTAGTCTGTAAAACTTTTAACTTGTAATAAACTTCCTTTATCCGGCACATGTTTCCAAACGTCGTTTAAAAATATTGCTGTGTCTTGTTTAGCTTAAACTGGTTGTTCGATTAATCAGAAGCCAAACTTGTTTGTTGATAATCTTTGCACAATCTTATCATCATTCGGTTTGTTGAATACCTTAATTATTCTGTTTCTTGATTTCCCTTCATTCCATTTATAGTTCAAAGCTCTACTTCTAAAGTATTTGAAGGTTACAGACATGTTAGCCATCATTATAAATGGGCTTTAGATCAAATTTTTATGGTATATAACTACTCGACTGTAATAATCGTAGAAGATGATCTGGATTTGGCTCCAGATTTTTTAAGTTATTTTGTTGGTGCATACAATCTTTTAACTCAGGATAATACACTTTTCTGTGCATCTGCCTTTAATGACAATGGACGACTTCAGTTAATCGATATTACACGTCCCGAATTATTATACAGGTTAGTGGCTATTATTATTGTTTATTTTTGTGTATTCTATATAAACAATACCAAAAACATTTAGTTTTTATTTAAAATAACATTTGAAAAATGCGGTAATATGTTCAGCATATAGTGTTAAATGGATCCAGTTTACAGAAATCGAAACTCATGGGATATTGTAAGAAATAAGCGATCTTGTATGAGAACTATTATAATAAACTCTTTTTGTTTAACAATTCATGGGTATAGATTTGGGTCCTGATTCTTCAGTGAAAGATCATATGCAACCTGTTGATGAAAAAATGATCTAACTACTTTGGTTAGTACATTTACTACCGTCGTTTACTGTCTATCTCTGTACATAAGAATCATCTAATCATACTGTGTATGTTATTCATAACATACATCCTAACGATAAGTTCAAATTAAATTGGGGTTTATACAAACCCCAAATCCCTATTTTCTTTACTACTAACTTGTAGTAACACAGTCTACTAAAGTTTTGTCGAATAAGTGAATCCCTTCTGTTGTTTCACTTTCCTAGGCCAGTTCATTCACATTTAGAAATTAAATTTAATGTAAGCTGATCGGAGGTAGCCATAAGAAAACCTCAAATCACCTCATATTGAAACATAATTTGTGAAAGAGTAAATCACTTAGACTAGTGGTTACATTGCCACTTAATCGATAGGATTTGATGAGGATTAAAGAATCAGAAAATATGACATTGGTCGTTACTCATTGACCAATCACGGTAATTTTTTACACTGTTTCTCCTTTATTTAGGTATTTTGTTGAGGAAAACTAAGTAGTATTCGTTGTAGTTTTAACAAGAAACTTACCCGTTAAAGTATAAAGTTATCCTGAAGAACCTTCTCGGTGGTCTTGGGTGCTGTTAGGGGTATGAGGACAAATATCACTTTCCGGCTGCCCACACCGTGGAAGGGTATTTCTTGAGGGACCTGAAAAGGAAATTGGGTTAGAAGTGGTCTTAATGACCTGAGAGCGTGACCGCAGTGCCCAAGGGACAGCTACTTGAGGCCGGTCACACACGACCTTTTTGTGGGTAGTTTTTGTGTTAGCTCCGTACTTGTTGGGACCTTACCGCCGGAACGGATATCCGTGGGATAAGGCGAGATGTTCATTTTTAGGGTCGACCTTTTCTAACCCCACCCCTCCTTGTGGGAAGGCAGCACCGCTGTTATGCTGGTTGTCTGAAGGAAACACCTTACTGCTGTCACACCTCTGTACAGTCAGCAGTACGACTTCGCCTTCGGACCTTGGGTTTGCTGCTTTTAGTCTTACCGCTCTTCAACCCTCCTGCCTGGCATGGTAGGACCTTGAGGAACGATTGTTCCAGCCAGTATAGCTCGATTGGTTCATCACGATAGACAAGCCCGACCACCACGTCAAGGTAGTAGCAACGGTCGGGGAAGAACCTTCTAGTTTTAAATTAAATTCCAGCTGTTGAACTTATACATGTTTCGCATGTTATCTGACATCGGCAGCTTTAATTTACTTGAGTACACACAATTGAACTGAGTACCATGTCTTATAATCACCACATTATGGGAAAAGATTATCTGACAAATGTTAGAAGAGATCATTGTATTACACAGCTATAATAAGGTCGATAACAAATCTAGGGCAGATACAACTATGCGAACGATTTAGCTAACCACTTTGGTCCCTAGATTCATGCATTTTTAAGTTATGGAAAAATTATTCTGTTGTAACAAACAAGTCAGTGCTTTAAGAAATGAAATATGATTAGAAAGCCATTCTTCATTTTCTAAATGCAACATACCAAACTGCATCTCTGTGCTAATGTGGTATGTCAACTCGAACTGATGTACGTACGAACGAAGTTTTACGTTTTGACTGACTGTAAATTACAAATCTTTTATTTGAAATAGTGTATTTTATTATCGACTAGAGAAACTATTTTATTTATGCATTAAACAGATCGTTTGAAACCAGTCATATGTAACTTATGTGACACTTTTCTTAATAGTCAAGTGAAGTTTATATTATTATACTCACTAGCATAGGATTAGGTTGCAAAGAGACTGACTTGTGATGTGTTAGTTTCTTTTATTCGAAATAATAATGAAGTGTAATGGACGTTATGTGTAACTGATTTATTTATCTATTTATTTAAATACATAAATATCGGTACAAAGGGGCATCAGATACATATGCGTCGTACACTCGGAGCCTTTGACCTAAAGATCTGATCCACAAGGCAGTGGAGCATCGTGAAGAGATGCAGTCCTATGGTAGCCGGTGACCAACGATTGATTCATACGCCATTTGTTCCCTCAGGATACTGGAGTCCATGTTCACCATTTGTTTGGAATGAGGGTTTTCCAACTCCTCCCCTAGGTGGACTCTCCGTGTCCACCGACGCGGTTAAAGCGCCGGACATCCGCTTTTTGTCCTCTCAATTTCGTAAACAACAGTAATGCCACGAGAAGGCAGTGAGTAGGACTTCCCTGACAAAGGCTATATACACGTGGCCATGTGAGAGTATTTCTAGAGGGAGAGCGTACTTTCCCCACTCTCGGCCGTATCAGGGTATTTGGAGGCATGTGTAACTGATGGTCAGTAATAGTTAAAAACTGTTAATGCTCCAAGCTTTACTATGATGAAATATGTATATATATATATTCATTAAAATGATCTAGTTTTCGTTTTATTCAATAGATTTTTTTTAAAGGAAACGAATAAATGTGTAAATAGTGTAAGCATATGTAAAGTTTCCAACTGAAAAAAAAAACTAATTACATTGAGGGAATGTACTAAATTCTATTTTCTCCCTTATTTATTGTGTTTGTATTTTACTCTTCTCACTATTAGAACTGATTTCTTTCCTGGTTTGGGTTGGATGTTATTGAGAAAATTTTGGCTAGAAATTCGTGAAGGATGGCCCGATATATACTGGGATGAATATATGCGTAAATCTTATGTACGTAAAAGTCGAGCTTGTATTCGACCAGAAATTAGTCGTTCAATAACATTTGGACGAGTAGGTATATCTCAAGGTCAATATTTTGATAGTCATTTAAAATTTATTAAATTGAGCAGTGCTAAAGTCAATTTTCACCAACTAGATTTATCATATTTGAGAGAAGATGTTTATCGTAATCAATTCAAACAACTAGTTTATGAAGATTCAATGGAAATGAGTTTTAAGGACTACATGAATAATCGCAGATCAATACCATACAATTCAAAATCTATTCGAATAACCTATAAAACTCGTAAAGAATTTGAAGAAATTGCAAAACCTTTAGGAATTATGCTTGATTTCAAATGTGGTGTAAGTCGTAATGCCTATATGGGTGTGGTACCAGTGTTTGTAAATGGTCATCGTTTATATATTGCCCCACCTTCCAATTGGTCAGGTTATAATGAATCATGGGTATAGCGAAAGTTTTTTTTTTCTCTCACAAAATTACTTTATTAGAATGGAAAAAGCTCATTCATTATTCTTTTTCTTAGTAAATTTTAAATTGTTGTTTCCTACTGTTTCTTCTTACTTATTATTTACCTTTACTTTCTTGTTTCTTGCATAAGAACTTTGTTTCCAAAGAAAAATTATGAAAATATGGGAAACATAGAATATTCTGTATATTGTTTCAATTTATGCACATGTATATACATATATGCATGCATATATATTGCTATGGATACATGGAATTGTAAACTTTTCTATCTATGTCTTACATTATTTCAATGTTCTTGTATTGTTTCTTTTTACTGGTAGATATGTATGTAGGTATTGTTACTAAGTAATTTAATAGTTCCCTATGTTTTCTAAATTCTGGTGTATTTCTATGGATGAAATTCTCTACAAAGATGTATATATTTATGTGATATTATTTCTCATAGTTGAAATCATGAGTCAATTGAAGCTAGACCACCATGGAAAACCTGGAAGCACTGGATGGCCGTTTCGTCGTATCATGGGACTCCTCAGCAGTGCGGTTGCTCAAACTTCGCAGATTGGTTGAAGTTAGACATTAACAACGTTGGATACCAGCCAGCTCAGTGGTCTATCGGTTAAGTGCTCTGGTGCGAGACTGGTAGGTTCTGGGTTCGAATTTCACGAGTGCGGGATCGTGGATGCGCACTGTTGAGGAGTCCCATAATAGGATGAAACGGTCGTCAAGCAGTGATTCCAGGTTTTCGATGGTGGTCTAGCTTCAATTGACTCATGATTTCAACTATGAAAAATAGTGAATTCTCCACAAAACCCCTTCTGATATTATTTGTTATTTTCTTGTATTATAAATGAAGTGATTCAGTAAATGAGTGCAAATGACTAGTTCTCATTGTGAGTAGATTTATTTTTCCCAGGATAACCAAAAAAAAAGAAACTCAGAATACAATTATGTTGTTAGTAACTATGCAAATAATATATTATTTCATTATTGTACATTTCTATTATTTTCTATTTACTTTACCTTCTTAATAATTGAAGATTAATTTTTTTAAAATTATTTTCTAAAATAAAAGAATGTCTTCATGAACTCAATATGAAATAGATTTTTTAAGTTTTTTTTGGAGGGGTGTTTGTGCGTGTTTGTATTTTTTTTTAATGAAAAAGATAAAAACTTGATATTGATTTTTTGTTTTTTATACATTGAACGCTTAAATTCCATTGCAACATAATTACTTACACCTGTTACCCCCCCCCAATGGAGCATAGGCTGTCGACTAGCATTCTTCAACACAATAATTACTAATGGCTAAGAGTGAATTATAAGCAAGGTGCATTTTATGTTATTATTATTTATGATTTTAACACATAAATATTGGTACAAAGAGGCACCGAGTATATATGTGCCGCACAAATCTCATTTGATTTGTGTGAGGGCTGTGATACTGCCCAGGTGCCCAAACTGAAGCAGGTGGTTTTCTTAGGGAACCACACCCGGAGCCTTCGACCTAAAGATCTGATCCACAAGGCAGTGGAGCATCGTGAAGAGATGCAGTCCCATGGTAGCCGGTGACCAACGATTGATTCATACGCCATTTGTTCCTTCAGGATACTGGAGCCCATGTGCACCATTGTTTTGGAATCAGGGTTTTCCAACTTGAATAGATGGATCGTCCAATTCCACCAACCCGGTTAAGTCGACGGACATTCGCTTTTCGTCCTCTCAATTTCCTGAACAACACTGTGGCCACGAGAAGGCAGTGAGTAAGGCTTCCCTGTCAGAGGCTTTATACGCGTGGCCATATGAGAGCATTTGGAGAGGGAGAGCGTTTTTTCCCCACTCTCGGCCATACCAGGGTATTTGGGGGCCCTAAAGGCTATTCATGAAGAATGTTATACTAAACATTTTCTGTCATTTTTCTGTTCATTCAATGGATTTTCACCAAAAAAATTACATTTCAATCATTCAAACTTATTTTTAGCTACCTGCCATGAACAAAACATTTTAGCGACCCTTTTACATACCGGATGAAAAACAGAAATATTTTCAAATTCTCCACTGTAAATTACGCTCAAATATCCATCAGTGACTGACTGAATGAACAAAAAAATGACCACAAGTGGCGAGTGCGTCGCAGATGACGTCAATCCTTTCATTCAAACGGTTCCTATTGGAATGCTGAAAAATCCGAATTTTACCTGTCAGTGGTCTGAATAATATTTAAGATTATAATCAAATTGGAAATTGTTTAGAAGTGTGTAGTTAATCTGGTCTGTCTGTTAGATGTTATCTGTTTAGATACACTTATATGTCTTAATTTTATTGATTGTTAAGTAAAGGAACAGATATGTGTATGATAACATTTGCAATATACTTAGTCTTTCGTGAATTTATCCCGACCGTTGCTACTACCTTGGGACTATTTACATCTTAGTCTAGTTTAACTACACATCAGCAAATTACTAAATTCTCTTTAAGCTTCATTCTATGAATAACCTTTCTGAAAGTCTAGTTTTGTAAAAGCGTTATCCACCATTCATTTTGACAAAACGATTATCAGTAATTGACATTGAATTTCGTTGGTTATCTCACCTCATTTAAACTATCTGAATAATCAGATATATGAACTGTTTCATTTGATTTATTGATGATAAAAAGACCGAAGCCAATTGCAGATAGCTTATCATTTTATTGCTTTTTATCACATGACTTTTGTAGGCACAAGTCAATGTAGTTGTTCAGTTAGTGTTGTGAAAAATCAAGACTTTTATCGTATTGCGTTCTCTGAGGTGAACAGTTTATCTGCAAAACATTCACAAATGTTCTGTACAAAATCATTAGAACATACTTTAAGTAGAAGTAAGCTTCTTGACCATTCCACAATCTATAAATCCATCCTTTCTGATCACTGTTTCCAACTGTCTGTGTTCACTCGTTTCATTATCTTGATCTGTCATTGTAATTTGATCGACTTTTGTTTTGTTAAACTGTGACCATCTAGTTGTTGTTTGAGCTTCTTCGAACAGGTTAATAAACTACGTTTGTATTGATGTGATTATTTGTTTCAGATTGACCCGAATCATGACATTTTCTCAGTGAAATTTGTACCGGGATCAGTGTTCATCGTAGTCTGCTAAATCCATCGATTATTTATTCAGGTCCCACTAAAATTAACATGACTTTCTACATCTTTTATTAAGGCAAACCACACTTTCCAAATCAGAAACATAAAAATGACAAGTTTAGTGGGATAATCCAGCTAAGAAGTGTTGATCTTAACATAAAAAACTTAAAACAATGATAAAATTAGTCATATGGGGTCTGCAGATCTCACTGTGATACTGCCTTATTAGATTTCTAACTCTAATGAATTAGTAGGCATTCTACACAGTATTTCTTCATACACTTCAATTTCATTATTTCGCTTATGACAAACTTGATGATTTTACAACCAGTGTATGCTATTTACCAGAGGTTTGTAAATTTGGCTTTAATAAAACCTGTGAGACTAATTCCTTGAAAACTATTCAGAAAATATTTTGTTACGCCTCAACAAGAACCCTTACCATAGATCATGAGTAACTTGGTACATATACGTGAGTGAATTATCTTATTATGATTACCTTTATTCAATATCATATTTTTGGTACAATACAGCATTGTCAGCACAAAATATTTCAACAAGATTCAGTGTTTTACTTGGTCTACTTTGACGATTAATATTGAGTGATCGCCAGTTAGAAGTTAGCAGTTTCGTCAACCGACATCTAAATAATATACATTCTTTTCGCCATATATTGCCTACCAGCAACCACGATATCTCTGATTCGACCTTTTGTAACTTGTACAACGAAAGGTTGTACACTTTTCAGAAACATACCTGAATAGATTATGCAATAATAGCCATAATGATGTATTAAAACAAACAAAATTACATAACTTATTGAAATATCTAGATGGTAAAAACAGGTAGCCCAGATATTCAAGCAGGCCGCAAAAATATGAACAATGTATATACTTCAAAATGAAGTGGTCATCCTAGGTAATTCATCTTTTAGCCTCGATGTCACCATTGGGCTCGTAGAAAACACTAAACGTAGTTCACCGGCGTTGAAAGATTTTCGGATTGTTCTGCGTAATCTTTGAGTTAGTATTTCACTAGCCGTATCCCCTCTGAATTGTAAACGCTTCTGAATGACATCATCAGCACCCGAAGTTTGTGCTGAGAACAAAAACTCCAACAAAATCATCCACCTTAGCTACAAATCTTTACCATTTGTATTAATTTTTCGGTCATATGATCTAGTTAAGTTATTCATATGCATTTTATACTCATGACTAATTTAATATGTTTATTCAACTATAATAACATTCTTAATCATTTCTTACACAAGATAAAAGAAACGTTTATATATCAAAAACAAAAAATAGGTATTCACCAAATAGTTTATATGTGTTTTTAAAACGAACACTTTTTTGTTTTACCTCCAGCATAAATAAATAAATCGGATGCTTTAAAGTTACATGGTTACTATTTTTTTGTTGAAAAAAATGATTTAAATGTTCATAGTTGGAAGCGTGAGTCAATTGAAGCTAGACTACCAAGGAGAGCCTGGAAGCACTAGACGACCGTTTCATCCTGTTATGGGACTCCTCAACAGTGCGCATCCACGACCTCGCCTCACGAGATTCGAGTCCAGCACCTACCAGTCTCGCGCCAGAGCATTTCACCGAGGAGTCCCACAATAGGACGAAACGGCCGTCAAGCAGTGCTTCCAGGTTTCCCCCGGTGGTCTAACTTCAATTGACTCACTCTTTCAACTAGGAAAATACTAAATCTCCACAAAAAACCCCTTCTGATTTAAGTGTTCTCAAACTATTTATTAAAAGGTGCAATGTTTAGTTTATATTACAAAATTGATTTTTTTTTTTTAAAAAAAATAAATAAATGGAACTCACAAATTGTGTTGTCAAGTTTACTATGTTCGCGACAAAAAAACACAAAAAAAGAAACATTTATTGACAAATAAATGACACACTATAAATTGATCATATACAACTATCGGTCGATTATAATTTAATTATTTTTACACTCAAATAAGAATATAAATTGACAAATGTCATTTTATTATCTAATGGCTTGTTTGAATATCTGGGCTACTTGTTTCTGTCATCTAAATATTTCAATAAGTTATGTAACTTTTGTTTGTTTTAATACATCATTATGATTATTAATTGCATAATCTATTCAGGTATGTTTCTGAAAAGTGTACAACCTTTCTAAGCAAAGATGGATAGTGGCTAGCAGTGGAATCCAGTTTGACGCGCGTTTCGTCCTATTTGGGACTCGTCAGCCGGATGTACCTGCATCTCAGAGTTGATGTTCACTCTGGGACTCGAATTAAATAGGACGAAACACGCGTCCTAGATTTCACTGCTAGCCACTATCCATCTTTGCTTACAATGCTTGTGAAATAAGGCTATATCGAGGCAATACGCACAGTATGCACATATGTCAATAAGTCATTGACCAGTTACAGTCCTAAACATCAATGGGAAGATTCAAACAAATAATACTAAGTGAATGTACAACCGTTTGTTGTACAAGTTACAAAAGGCCTAATCAGAGATATCGTGGTTGCTGGTAGGCAATATACAGCGGAAAGAATGTATATTATTTAGATGTCGACTGACTGGATTTTTAACTTCTAATTGGTGATCACTCAATATCAACAAAACCCTGGTACGGCCGAGAGTGGGGAGGGCTCGCCCTCTCTCTCAAAATGCTCTTACACGGCCACGCGTATATATATCCTCTTCCAGGGAAGTCCTACTCACTGCCTTCTCCTGGCCACGGTGTTGTTTACCAAATTGAGAGGATGAAAAGCGAATGTCCGTCGACTTAACCGGGTTGGTGGAATTGGACGGTCCATCTATTCAAGTTGGAAAACCCTGATTCCAAAACAATGGTGCACATGGGCTCCAGTATCCTGAAGGAACAAATGGCGTATGAATCAATCGTTGGTCACCGGCTACCATGGGACTGCATCTCTTCACGATGCTCCACTGCCTTGTGGATCAGATCTTTAGGTCGAAGGCTGCGGATGTGGCCCCTTAAGAAAACCACCTGCTTCAGTTTGGGCACCTGGGCAGTATCATAGCCCTCACACAATTAAATGAAATGACATTTTTTTGTGTGGCGCATATGTATCTGGTGCCTCTTTGTACCAATATTTATGTGTTTAAATAAATAATGAAATGAAAACTTATTGAAATATTTTGTGCTGAGAATTCTGTATTGTACCAAAAATATAATACTGAATAAAGCTAATAATAATAATTTATTCATAGAATGATAAGTCATCAATCAAACCGAATTTTTTCGGATATTCAAATGAATGAAATGAATATGTATCGGTAAATAAGTCCCTAGAATAAATAGATCTGTAAATCTTTGACACTTCACTCTGTCCTCATTATTTTTTATGGGCACATCTATTAAAGGCACTCAGTTACGCATCTAAACCAGATTACGAGTGAATACACTCTGCTACACATCTCCTACAACTGTTAGTTAGCTTAGATCAAACACTTCTCGAGATACCGATAGCTTTTCAAATATAACTTCAAATCTCTCCACTACTGATTTGATTGGGTTTTCATACTTCGATTATAAAGGTGTTGCTAGTAAAGGCGTTGTCAAACTCTGAATACTTGTGGCATCTTTAAATGTGAATTATACAGATGCATGAAACCTGATAGTTAGTAGTCATTATTGTCAACTCATTTGACTAGTTTTTAGTTTTCTAATAAACACAACTAAATGTAATTATAGGTCAAAGTTGATTAATAAGTTCTTCTTAGATTAGATTTGCTCTCATGACTTATCATATAATGTTATTATTATTTCAGTGAAATTAATGCTATTTATACAGCACTCACTAAAATAATTCTAAGTGTCTAGTTCCACATTGTAAGTGTTTGAAATCTAAAGTGGTGTTATCTAGTGGAACTTATGAAAACTCAATGGCACCTTTCCTGAATAGATTTTAATCAGCATTAGCATCTAGAAGTATTTAACTTCAACCATTAAAACAGATAATAGTAGACTCCTCAGCAGTGCTCATCTACGATCCCGCTCGGCGAGATTCGAAACCAGGACCTACCAGTCTCGCGCCAGAGCAACTTTAACCGATAGACCACTGAGCTACGAGTGGTAACAGGCGTAACTAAGGTATAATATTGTTATACTAATCAAATATTATAGTTAATAACCACCGAATCTATGTGCATCCATATTTACAGATCAAAACGTTTTGCTTAAAATAAGTGTTTACAACCGTTTTACCCACCCAATTACGTACAGAGGCTGCACCAGAACAGTTTAGTAAGGACATTTTATACTATTTAATCCTAACTTCTT